>NW_027636816.1:0-74799 GCF_936440315.1 Barbus barbus | reverse complement strand
ACAGTTTATTTTTATGCAAATTAAGCCATTTTATTAGCTCCAATGTACATGAAACTACTTGACGGTGTTTCCTGAGCACTGTACTGTAGGTATTATGCAATAAAATAATCTTATTAATAAAATATGACTTATTAATGCATTCCAACATCAGAAAGTGACACCTGTAACTTATTTGACGGGGCCTGTGCAGGCTTTCCCTGGACAGTGCACTAATAGCTAAAATGTACATGAAACTGTTGTACGGTGTTTATTGAGCACTGTACTGTAGATTTTATGCAATAAAATAATCTTATTAATAAAATATGACCTATTAATGCATTGTCCACAGAAAGCCTGTGGAGGCCCCGTCAAATAAGTTACAGGTGGTCAAGTGACACCTGTAACTTATTTGACGGGGCCTGTGCAGGCTTTCCGTGGACAGTGCACTTTTATGCAAATTAAGCCATTTTAATACCTAAAATGTACATGAAACTGTTGTACGGTGTTTATTGAGCACTGTACTGTAGATTTTATGCAATAAAATAATCTTATTAATAAAATATGACCTATTAATGCATTCCAAAATCAGAAAGTGACACCTGTAACTTATTTGACGGGGCCTGTACAGGCTTTCCGTGGACATTGCATTTTTTTGCAAATTAAGTCATTTTACGAGCTCGGATGTACATGAAACTGCCAGAGGGTGTTTCCTGAGCACTGTACTGTAGGTATTATGCAAAAATACAATATTATTAATAAAATATGACTTATTAATGCATTCCAAAATCAGAAAGTGACACCTGTAACTTATTTGACGGGGCCTGTGCAGGCTTTCCGTGGACAGTGCACGTTTATGCAAATTAAGCCATTTTAATACCTAAAATGTACATGAAACTGTTGTACGGTGTTTATTGAGCACTGTACTGTAGATTTTATGCAATAAAATAATCTTATTAATAAAATATGACCTATTAATGCATTGTCCACAGAAATCCTGTGGAGGCCCCGTCAAATAAGTTACAGGTGGTCAAGTGACACCTGTAACTTATTTGACGGGGCCTGTGCAGGCTTTCTGTGGACAGTGCACTTTTATGCAAATTAAGCCATTTTAATACCTAAAATGTACATGAAACCGTTGTACGGTGTTTATTGAGCACTGTACTGTAGATTTTATGCAATAAAATAATCTTATTAATAAAATATGACCTATTAATGCATTGTCCACGGAAAGCCTGTGGAGGCCCCGTCAAATAAGTTACAGGTGGTCAAGTGACACCTGTAACTTATTTGACGGGGCCTGTACAGGCTTTCCGTGGACAGTTTATTTTTATGCAAATTAAGCCATTTTATTAGCTCCAATGCACATGAAACTACTTGACGGTGTTTCCTGAGCACTGTACTGTAGGTATTATGCAATAAAATAATCTTATTAATAAAATATGACTTATTAATGCATTCCAACATCAGAAAGTGACACCTGTAACTTATTTGACGGGGCCTGTGCAGGCTTTCCGTGGACAGTGCACTTTTATGCAAATTAAGCCATTTTAATAGCTAAAATGTACATGAAACTGTTGTACTGTGTTTATTGAGCACTGTACTGTAGATTTTATGCAATAAAATAATCTTATTAATAAAATATGACCTATTAATGCATTGTCCACAGAAAGCCTGTGGAGGCCCCGTCAAATAAGTTACAGGTGGTCAAGTGACACCTGTAACTTATTTGACGGGGCCTGTGCAGGCTTACCGTTGACAGTGTACTTTTATGCAAATTAAGCCATTTTAATACCTAAAATGTACATGATACTGTTGTACGGTGTTTATTGAGCACTGTACTGTAGATTTTATGCAATAAAATAATCTTATTAATAAAATATGACCTATTAATGCATTGTCCAAGGAAAGCCTGTGGAGGCCCCGTCAAATAAGCTACAGGTGGTCAAGTGACACCTGTAACTTATTTGACGGGGCCTGTACAGGCTTTCCGTGGACAGTTTATTTTTATGCAAATTAAGCCATTTTATTAGCTCCAATGTACATGAAACTACTTGACGGTGTTTCCTGAGCACTGTACTGTAGATTTTATGCAATAAAATAATCGTATTAATAAAATATGACCTATTAATGCATTGTCCAAGGAAAGCCTGTGGATGCCCCGTCAAATAAGTTACAGGTGGTCAAGTGACACCTGTAACTTATTTGACGGGGCCTGTACAGGCTTTCCGTGGACAGTGCACTTTTATGCAAATTAAGCCATTTTAATACCTAAAATGTACATGAAACTGTTGTACGGTGTTTATTGAGCACTGTACTGTAGATTTTATGCAATAAAATAATCTTATTAATAAAATATGACCTATTAATGCATTGTCCAAGGAAAGCCTGTGGAGGCCCCGTCAAATAAGTTACAGGTGGTCAAGTGACACCTGTAACTTATTTGAGGGGGCCTGTACAGGCTTTCCGTGGACAGTTTATTTTTATGCAAATTAAGCCATTTTATTAGCTCCAATGTACATGAAACTACTTGACGGTGTTTCCTGAGCACTGTACTGTAGATTTTATGCAATAAAATAATCTTATTAATAAAATATGACCTATTAATGCATTGTCCAAGGAAAGCCTGTGGAGGCCCCATCAAATAAGTTACAGGTGGTCAAGTGACACCTGTAACTTATTTGACGGGGCCTGTACAGGCTTTCCGTGGACAGTTTATTTTTATGCAAATTGAGCCATTTTAATAGCTCCAATGTACTTGAAACTACTTGACGGTGTTTCCTGAGCACTGTACGTAGGTATTATGCAAAAATACAATATTATTAATAAAATATGACTTATTAATGTATTCCAACATCAGAAAGTGACACCTGTAACTTATTTGACGGGGCCTGTGCAGGCTTTCCGTGGACAGTGCACTAATAGCTAAAATGTACATGAAACTGTTGTACGGTGTGTATTGAGCACTGTACTGTAGATTTTATGCAATAAAATAATCTTATTAATAAAATATGACCTATTAATGCATTGTCCACAGAAAGCCTGTGGAGGCCCCGTCAAATAAGTTACAGGTGGTCAAGTGACACCTGTAACTTATTTGACGGGGCCTGTGCAGGCTTTCCGTGGACAGTGCACTTTTATGCAAATTAAGCCATTTTAATAGCTAAAATGTACATGAAACTGTTGTACGGTGTTTATTGAGCACTGTACTGTAGATTTTATGCAATAAAATAATCTTATTAATAAAATATGACCTATTAATGCATTGTCCACAGAAAGCCTGTGGAGGCCCCGTCAAAAAGTTACAGGTGGTCAAGTGACACCTGTAACTTATTTGACGGGCCTGTGCAGGCTTACCGTTGACAGTGTACTTTTATGCAAATTAAGCCATTTTAATACCTAAAATGTCCATGAAACCGTTGTACGGTGTTTATTGAGCACTGTACTGTAGATTTTATGCAATAAAATAATCTTATTAATAAAATATGACCTATTAATGCATTGTCCAAGGAAAGCCTGTGGAGGCCCCGTCAAATAAGTTACAGGTGGTCAAGTGACACCTGTAACTTATTTGACGGGGCCTGTGCAGGCTTACCGTTGACAGTGTACTTTTATGCAAATTAAGCCATTTTAATACCTAAAATGTACATGAAACTGTTGTACGGTGTTTATTGAGCACTGTACTGTAGATTTTATGCAATAAAATAATCTTATTAATGCATTGTCCACGGAAAGCCTGTGGAGGCCCCGTCAAATAAGTTACAGGTGGTCAAGTGACACCTGTAACTTATTTGACGGGGCCTGTACAGGCTTTCCGTGGACAGTTTATTTTTATGCAAATTAAGCCATTTTAATAGCTTCAATGTACATGAAACTGTTGTACGGTGTTTATTGAGCACTGTACTGTAGATTGTATGCAATAAAATAATCTTATTAATAAAATATGAACTATTAATGCATTGTGCACGGAAAGCCTGTGGAGGCCCCGTCAAATAAGTTACAGGTGGTCAAGTGACACCTGTAACTTATTTGACGGGGCCTGTGCAGGCTTTCCGTGGACAGTGCACTTTTATGCAAATTAAGCCATTTTAATACCTAAAATGTACATGAAACTGTTGTACGGTGTTTATTGAGCACTGTACTGTAGATTATATGCAATAAAATAATCTTATTAATAAAATATGACCTATTAATGCATTGTCCACGGAAAGCCTGTGGAGGCCCCGTCAAATAAGTTACAGGTGGTCAAGTGACACCTGTAACTTATTTGACGGGGCCTGTACAGGCTTTCCGTGGACAGTTTATTTTTATGCAAATTAAGCCATTTTAATAGCTCCAATGTACATGAAACTTCTTGACGGTGTTTCCTGAGCACTCTACTGTAGATTTTATGCAATAAAATAATCTTATTAATAAAATATGACCTATTAATGCATTGTCCACGGAAAGCTTGTGGAGGCCCCGTCAAATAAGTTACAGGTGTCACTTTCTGACGTTGGAATGCATTAATAAGTCATATTTTATGAATAAGATTATTTTATTGCATATCTGGATTTAAAAAAATATTAGCTTTTTATTAATGTTAAGAATTTAATGATAGCATAAAGATTTCCAGGATTATCAACAAAATATATGTTGCGATTTGGCCATATTTAGGTTGAATATTGGTCCATTTGCAGCACATGTGCTGCGTTGCATTTTTATGCAAATTAAGCCATTTTAATAGCCACAATGTACATGAAACTGCTGGACGGTGTTTACTGAGAACTGTAATGTAGATTTTATGCAATTAAATAATTATAATAATAAAATAAGACATATTAATGCATTGTCCACGGAAAGACTGTGGAGGCCCAGTCAAATAAGTTACAGGTGGTCAAGTGACACCTGTAACTTATTTGACGGGGCCTGTACAGGCTTTCCGTGGACAGTTTATTTTATGCAAATTAAGCCATTTTAATAGCTCTAATGTACATGAAACTACTTGACGGTGTTTCCTGAGCACTGTACTGTAGGTATTATGCAATAAAATAATCTTATTAATAAAATATGACTTATTAATGCATTCCAACATCAGAAAGTGACACCTGTAACTTATTTGACGGGGCCTGTATAGGCTTTCTGTGGACAATTCACTTTTATGCAAATTAATCCATTTCAATAGCTAAAATGTACATGAAACTGTTGTACGGTGTTTATTGAGCACTGTACTGTAGATTTTATGCAATAAAATAATCTTATTAATAAAATATGATCTATTAATGCATTGTCCACGGAAAGCCTGTGGAGGCCCCATTAAATAAGTTACAGGTGGTCAAGTGACACCTGTAACTTATTTGATGGGGCCTGTACAGGCTTTCCGTGGACAGTTTATATTTATGCAAATTAAGCCATTTTAATAGCTCCAATGTACATGAAACTACTTGACGGTGTTTCCTGAGCACTGTACTGTAGGTATTATGCAATAAAATAATCTTATTAATAAAATATGACCTATTAACCCTAACCCTAACCCTAACCTAACCCTAACCCTAAATAATTGTGTATGTGACAAATAAAACTCTTGAAACTTAATGCATTGTCCACGGAAAGCCTGTGGAGGCCCCGTCAAATAAGTTACCGGTGGTCAAGTGACACCTGTAACTTATTTGATGGGGCCTGTACAGGCTTTCCGTGGACAGTTTATTTTTATGCAAATTAATCCATTTTAATACCTAAAATGTACATGAAACTGTTGTACGGTGTTTATTGAGCACTGTACTGTAGATTATATGCAATAAAATAATCTTATTAATAAAATATGACCTATTAATGCATTGTCCACGGAAAGCCTGTGGAGGCCCCGTCAAATAAGTTACAGGTTGTCAAGTGACACCTGTAACTTATTTGATGGGGCCTGTACAGGCTTTCCGTGGACAGTTTATTTTTATGCAAATTAAGCCATTTTAATACCTAAAATGTACATGAAACTGTTGTACGGTGTTTATTGAGCACTCTACTGTAGATTTTATGCAATAAAATAATCTTATTAATAAAATATGAACTATAAATGCATTGTCCACGGAAAGTCTATGGAGGCCCCGTCAAATAAGTTACAGGTGGTCAAGTGACACCTGTAACTTATTTGACGGGGCCTGTACAGGCTTTCCGTGGACAGTTTATTTTTATGCAAATTAAGCCATTTTAATAGCTTCAATGTACATGAAACTGTTGTACGGTGTTTATTGAGCACTCTACTGTAGATTTTATGCAATAAAATAATCTTATTAATAAAATATGAACTATTAATGCATTGTCCACGGAAAGCCTGTGGAGGCCCCGTCAAATAAGTTACAGGTGGTCAAGTGACACCTGTAACTTATTTGATGGGGCCTGTACAGGCTTTACGTGGACAGTTTATTTTTATGCAAATTAAGCCATTTTAATACCTAAAATGTACATGAAACTGTTGTACGGTGTTTATTGAGCACTGTACTGTAGATTATATGCAATAAAATAATCTTATTAATAAAATATGACCTATTAATGCATTGTCCACGGAAAGCCTGTGGAGGCCCCGTCAAATAAGTTACAGGTGGTCAAGTGACACCTGTAACTTATTTGACGGGGCCTGTACAGGCTTTCCGTGGACAGTTTATTTTTATGCAAATTAAGCCATTTTAATAGCTCCAATGTACATGAAACTTCTTGACGGTGTTTCCTGAGCACTCTACTGTAGATTTTATGCAATAAAATAATCTTATTAATAAAATATGACCTATTAATGCATTGTCCACGGAAAGCTTGTGGAGGCCCCGTCAAATAAGTTACAGGTGTCACTTTCTGACGTTGGAATGCATTAATAAGTCATATTTTATGAATAAGATTATTTTATTGCATATCTGGATTTAAAAAAATATTAGCTTTTTATTAATGTTAAGAATTTAATGATAGCATAAAGATTTCCAGGATTATCAACAAAATATATGTTGCGATTTGGCCATATTTAGGTTGAATATTGGTCCATTTGCAGCACATGTGCTGCGTTGCATTTTTATGCAAATTAAGCCATTTTAATAGCCACAATGTACATGAAACTGCTGGACGGTGTTTACTGAGAACTGTAATGTAGATTTTATGCAATTAAATAATTATAATAATAAAATAAGACATATTAATGCATTGTCCACGGAAAGACTGTGGAGGCCCAGTCAAATAAGTTACAGGTGGTCAAGTGACACCTGTAACTTATTTGACGGGGCCTGTACAGGCTTTCCGTGGACAGTTTATTTTATGCAAATTAAGCCATTTTAATAGCTCCAATGTACATGAAATTACTTGACGGTGTTTCCTGAGCACTGTACTGTAGATTTTATGCAATAAAATAATCTTATTAATAAAATATGACCTATTAATTCATTGTCCACGGAAAGCCTGTGGAGGCCCCGTCAAATAAGTTACAGGTGGTCAAGTGACACCTGTAACTTATTTGACGGGGCCTGTGCAGGCTTTCCGTGGACAGTGCACTTTTATGCAAATTAAGCCATTTTAATACCTAAAATGTACATGAAACTGTTGTACGGTGTTTATTGAGCACTGTACTGTAGATTATATGCAATAAAATTATCTTATTAATAAAATATGACCTATTAATGCATTGTCCACGGAAAGCCTGTGGAGGCCCCGTCAAATAAGTTACAGGTGGTCAAGTGACACCTGTAACTTATTTGACGGGGCCTGTACAGGCTTTCCGTGGACAGTTTATTTTTATGCAAATTAAGCCATTTTAATACCTAAAATGTACATGAAACTGTTGTACGGTGTTTATTGAGCACTGTACTGTAGATTATATGCAATAAAATAATCTTATTAATAAAATATGAACTATTAATGCATTGTGCACGGAAAGCCTGTGGAGGCCCCGTCAAATAAGTTACAGGTGGTCAAGTGACACCTGTAACTTATTTGACGGGGCCTGTACAGGCTTTCCGTGGACAGTTTATTTTTATGCAAATTAAGCCATTTTAATAGCTCCAATGTACATGAAACTACTTGACGGTGTTTCCTGAGCACTGTACTGTAGATTATATGCAATAAAATAATCTTATTAATAAAATATGACCTATTAATGCATTGTCCACGGAAAGCCTGTGGAGGCCCCGTCAAATAAGTTACAGGTTGTCAAGTGACACCTGTAACTTATTTGATGGGGCCTGTACAGGCTTTCCGTGGACAGTTTATTTTTATGCAAATTAAGCCATTTTAATACCTAAAATGTACATGAAATTGTTGTACGGTGTTTATTGAGCACTGTACTGTAGATTATATGCAATAAAATAATCTTATTAATAAAATATGACCTATTAATGCATTGTCCACGGAAAGCCTCTGGAGGCCCCGTCAAATAAGTTACAGGTGGTCAAGTGACACCTGTAACTTATTTGACGGGGCCTGTACAGGCTTTCCGTGGACAGTTTATTTTTATGCAAATTAAGCCATTTTAATAGCTCCAATGTACATGAAACTGTTGTACGGTGTTTATTGAGCACTGTACTGTAGATTTTATGCAATAAAATAATCTTATTAATAAAATATGAACTATTAATGCATTGTCCACGGAAAGCCTATGGAGGCCCCGTCAAATAAGTTACAGGTGGTCAAGTGACACCTGTAACTTATTTGACGGGGCCTCCACAGGCTTTCCGTGGACAGTTTATTTTTATGCAAATTAAGCCATTTTAATACCTAAAATGTACATGAAACTGTTGTACGGTGTTTATTGAGCACTGTACTGTAGATTATATGCAATAAAATAATCTTATTAATAAAATATGACCTATTAATGCATTGTCCACGGAAAGCCTGTGGAGGCCCCGTCAAATAAGTTACAGGTGGTCAAGTGACATCTGTAACTTATTTGACGTGGCCTGTACAGGCTTTCCGTGGACAGTTTATTTTTATGCAAATTAATCCATTTTAATACCTAAAATGTACATGAAACTGTTGCACGGTGTTTATTGAGCACTGTACTGTAGATTATATGCAATAAAATAATCTTATTAATAAAATATGACCTATTAATGCATTGTCCACGGAAAGCCTGTGGAGGCCCCGTCAAATAAGTTACAGGTGGTCAAGTGACACCTGTAACTTATTTGACGGGGCCTGTGCAGGCTTTCCGTGGACAGTGCACTTTTATGCAAATTAAGCCATTTTAATAGCTACAATGTACATGAAACTGTTGTACGGTGTTTACTGAGCACTGTACTGTAGATTTTATGCAATAAAATAATCTTATTAATAAAATATGACCTATTAATGCATTGTCCACGGAAAGCTTGTGGAGGCCCCGTCAAATAAGTTACAGGTGTCACTTTCTGATGTTGGAATGCATTAATAAGTCATATTTTATGAATAAGATTATTTTATTGCATATCTGGATTTAAAAAAATATTAGCTTTTTATTAATGTTAAGAATTTAATGATAGCATAAAGATTTCCAGGATTATCAACAAAATATATGTTGCGATTTGGCCATATTTAGGTTGAATATTGGTCCATTTGCAGCACATGTGCTGCGTTGCATTTTTATGCAAATTAAGCCATTTTAATAGCCACAATGTACATGAAACTGCTGGACGGTGTTTACTGAGAACTGTAATGTAGATTTTATGCAATTAAATAATTATAATAATAAAATAAGACATATTAATGCATTGTCCACGGAAAGACTGTGGAGGCCCAGTCAAATAAGTTACAGGTGGTCAAGTGACACCTGTAACTTATTTGACGGGGCCTGTACAGGCTTTCCGTGGACAGTTTATTTTATGCAAATTAAGCCATTTTAATAGCTCTAATGTACATGAAACTACTTGACTTGTGTTTCCTGAGCACTGTACTGTAGGTATTATGCAATAAAATAATCTTATTAATAAAATATGACTTATTAATGCATTCCAACATCAGAAAGTGACACCTGTAACTTATTTGACGGGGCCTGTATAGGCTTTCTGTGGACAATTCACTTTTATGCAAATTAATCCATTTCAATAGCTAAAATGTACATGAAACTGTTGTACGGTGTTTATTGAGCACTGTACTGTAGATTTTATGCAATAAAATAATCTTATTAATAAAATATGATCTATTAATGCATTGTCCACGGAAAGCCTGTACAGGCCCCATCAAATAAGTTACAGGTGTCACTTGACCACCTGTAACTTATTTAATGGGGCCTCCACAGGCTTTCCGTGGACAGTTTATTTTTATGCAAATTAAGCCATTTTAATACCTAAAATGTACATGAAACTGTTGTACGGTGTTTATTGAGCACTCTACTGTAGATTTTATGCAATAAAATAATCTTATTAATAAAATATGAACTATAAATGCATTGTCCACGGAAAGCCTATGGAGGCCCCGTCAAATAAGTTACAGGTGGTCAAGTGACACCTGTAACTTATTTGACGGGGCCTGTACAGGCTTTCCGTGGACAGTTTATTTTTATGCAAATTAAGCCATTTTAATAGCTTCAATGTACATGAAACTGTTGTACGGTGTTTATTGAGCACTCTACTGTAGATTTTATGCAATAAAATAATCTTATTAATAAAATATGAACTATTAATGCATTGTCCACGGAAAATCTGTGGAGGCCCCGTCAAATAAGTTACAGGTGGTCAAGTGACACCTGTAACTTATTTGATGGGGCCTGTACAGGCTTTCCGTGGACAGTTTATTTTTATGCAAATTAAGCCATTTTAATACCTAAAATGTACATGAAACTGTTGTACGGTGTTTATTGAGCACTGTACTGTAGATTATATGCAATAAAATAATCTTATTAATAAAATATGACCTATTAATGCATTGTCCACGGAAAGCCTGTGGAGGCCCCGTCAAATAAGTTACAGGTGGTCAAGTGACACCTGTAACTTATTTGACGGGGCCTGTACAGGCTTTCCGTGGACAGTTTATTTTTATGCAAATTAAGCCATTTTAATAGCTCCAATGTACATGAAACTTCTTGACGGTGTTTCCTGAGCACTCTACTGTTGATTTTATGCAATAAAATAATCTTATTAATAAAATATGACCTATTAATGCATTGTCCACGGAAAGCTTGTGGAGGCCCCGTCAAATAAGTTACAGGTGTCACTTTCTGACGTTGGAATGCATTAATAAGTCATATTTTATGAATAAGATTATTTTATTGCATATCTGGATTTAAAAAAATATTAGCTTTTTATTAATGTTAAGAATTTAATGATAGCATAAAGATTTCCAGGATTATCAACAAAATATATGTTGCGATTTGGCCATATTTAGGTTGAATATTGGTCCATTTGCAGCACATGTGCTGCGTTGCATTTTTATGCAAATTAAGCCATTTTAATAGCCACAATGTACATGAAACTGCTGGACGGTGTTTACTGAGAACTGTAATGTAGATTTTATGCAATTAAATAATTATAATAATAAAATAAGACATATTAATGCATTGTCCACGGAAAGACTGTGGAGGCCCAGTCAAATAAGTTACAGGTGGTCAAGTGACACCTGTAACTTATTTGACGGGGCCTGTACAGGCTTTCCGTGGACAGTTTATTTTATGCAAATTAAGCCATTTTAATAGCTCTAATGTACATGAAACTACTTGACGGTGTTTCCTGAGCACTGTACTGTAGGTATTATGCAATAAAATAATCTTATTAATAAAATATGACTTATTAATGCATTCCAACATCAGAAAGTGACACCTGTAACTTATTTGACGGGGCCTGTATAGGCTTTCTGTGGACAATTCACTTTTATGCAATTTAATCCATTTCAATAGCTAAAATGTACATGAAACTGTTGTACGGTGTTTATTGAGCACTGTACTGTAGATTTTATGCAATAAAATAATCTTATTAATAAAATATGATCTATTAATGCATTGTCCACGGAAAGCCTGTACAGGCCCCATCAAATAAGTTACAGGTGTCACTTGACCACCTGTAACTTATTTAATGGGGCCTCCACAGGCTTTCCGTGGACAGTTTATTTTTATGCAAATTAAGCCATTTTAATACCTAAAATGTACATGAAACTGTTGTACGGTGTTTATTGAGCACTCTACTGTAGATTTTATGCAATAAAATAATCTTATTAATAAAATATGAACTATAAATGCATTGTCCACGGAAAGCCTATGGAGGCCCCGTCAAATAAGTTACAGGTGGTCAAGTGACACCTGTAACTTATTTGACGGGGCCTGTACAGGCTTTCCGTGGACAGTTTATTTTTATGCAAATTAAGCCATTTTAATAGCTTCAATGTACATGAAACTGTTGTACGGTGTTTATTGAGCACTCTACTGTAGATTTTATGCAATAAAATAATCTTATTAATAAAATATGAACTATTAATGCATTGTCCACGGAAAATCTGTGGAGGCCCCGTCAAATAAGTTACAGGTGGTCAAGTGACACCTGTAACTTATTTGATGGGGCCTGTACAGGCTTTCCGTGGACAGTTTATTTTTATGCAAATTAAGCCATTTTAATACCTAAAATGTACATGAAACTGTTGTACGGTGTTTATTGAGCACTGTACTGTAGATTATATGCAATAAAATAATCTTATTAATAAAATATGACCTATTAATGCATTGTCCACGGAAAGCCTGTGGAGGCCCCGTCAAATAAGTTACAGGTGGTCAAGTGACACCTGTAACTTATTTGACGGGGCCTGTACAGGCTTTCCGTGGACAGTTTATTTTTATGCAAATTAAGCCATTTTAATAGCTCCAATGTACATGAAACTTCTTGACGGTGTTTCCTGAGCACTCTACTGTAGATTTTATGCAATAAAATAATCTTATTAATAAAATATGACCTATTAATGCATTGTCCACGGAAAGCTTGTGGAGGCCCCGTCAAATAAGTTACAGGTGTCACTTTCTGACGTTGGAATGCATTAATAAGTCATATTTTATGAATAAGATTATTTTATTGCATATCTGGATTTAAAAAAATATTAGCTTTTTATTAATGTTAAGAATTTAATGATAGCATAAAGATTTCCAGGATTATCAACAAAATATATGTTGCGATTTGGCCATATTTAGGTTGAATATTGGTCCATTTGCAGCACATGTGCTGCGTTGCATTTTTATGCAAATTAAGCCATTTTAATAGCCACAATGTACATGAAACTGCTGGACGGTGTTTACTGAGAACTGTAATGTAGATTTTATGCAATTAAATAATTATAATAATAAAATAAGACATATTAATGCATTGTCCACGGAAAGACTGTGGAGGCCCAGTCAAATAAGTTACAGGTGGTCAAGTGACACCTGTAACTTATTTGACGGGGCCTGTACAGGCTTTCCGTGGACAGTTTATTTTATGCAAATTAAGCCATTTTAATAGCTCCAATGTACATGAAACTACTTGACGGTGTTTCCTGAGCACTGTACTGTAGATTTTATGCAATAAAATAATCTTATTAATAAAATATGACCTATTAATTCATTGTCCACGGAAAGCCTGTGGAGGCCCCGTCAAATAAGTTACAGGTGGTCAAGTGACACCTGTAACTTATTTGACGGGGCCTGTGCAGGCTTTCCGTGGACAGTGCACTTTTATGCAAATTAAGCCATTTTAATACCTAAAATGTACATGAAACTGTTGTACGGTGTTTATTGAGCACTGTACTGTAGATTATATGCAATAAAATAATCTTATTAATAAAATATGACCTATTAATGCATTGTCCACGGAAAGCCTGTGGAGGCCCCGTCAAATAAGTTACAGGTGGTCAAGTGACACCTGTAACTTATTTGACGGGGCCTGTACAGGCTTTCCGTGGACAGTTTATTTTTATGCAAATTAAGCCATTTTAATACCTAAAATGTACATGAAACTGTTGTACGGTGTTTATTGAGCACTGTACTGTAGATTATATGCAATAAAATAATCTTATTAATAAAATATGAACTATTAATGTATTGTGCACGGAAAGCCTGTGGAGGCCCCGTCAAATAAGTTACAGGTGGTCAAGTGACACCTGTAACTTATTTGACGGGGCCTGTACAGGCTTTCCGTGGACAGTTTATTTTTATGCAAATTAATCCATTTTAATACCTAAAATGTACATGAAACTGTTGTACGGTGTTTATTGAGCACTGTACTGTAGATTATATGCAATAAAATAATCTTATTAATAAAATATGACCTATTAATGCATTGTCCACGGAAAGCCTGTGGAGGCCCCGTCAAATAAGTTACAGGTTGTCAAGTGACACCTGTAACTTATTTGATGGGGCCTGTACAGGCTTTCCGTGGACAGTTTATTTTTATGCAAATTAAGCCATTTTAATACCTAAAATGTACATGAAACTGTTGTACGGTGTTTATTGAGCACTCTACTGTAGATTTTATGCAATAAAATAATCTTATTAATAAAATATGAACTATAAATGCATTGTCCACGGAAAGCCTATGGAGGCCCCGTCAAATAAGTTACAGGTGGTCAAGTGACACCTGTAACTTATTTGACGGGGCCTGTACAGGCTTTCCGTGGACAGTTTATTTTTATGCAAATTAAGCCATTTTAATAGCTCCAATGTACATCAAACTGTTGTACGGTGTTTATTGAGCACTGTACTGTAGATTTTATGCAATAAAATAATCTTATTAATAAAATATGACCTATTAATGCATTGTCCACGGAAAGCCTCTGGAGGCCCCGTCAAATAAGTTACAGGTGGTCAAGTGACACCTGTAACTTATTTGACGGGGCCTGTACAGGCTTTCCGTGGACAGTTTATTTTTATGCAAATTAAGCCATTTTAATAGCTCCAATGTACATGAAACTGTTGTACGGTGTTTATTGAGCACTCTACTGTAGATTTTATGCAATAAAATAATCTTATTAATAAAATATGAACTATTAATGCATTGTCCACGGAAAGCCTGTGGAGGCCCCGTCAAATAAGTTACAGGTGGTCAAGTGACATCTGTAACTTATTTGACGTGGCCTGTACAGGCTTTCCGTGGACAGTTTATTTTTATGCAAATTAATCCATTTTAATACCTAAAATGTACATGAAACTGTTGTACGGTGTTTATTGAGCACTGTACTGTAGATTATATGCAATAAAATAATCTTATTAATAAAATATGACCTATTAATGCATTGTCCACGGAAAGCCTGTGGAGGCCCCGTCAAATAAGTTACAGGTGGTCAAGTGACACCTGTAACTTATTTGACGGGGCCTGTGCAGGCTTTCCGTGGACAGTGCACTTTTATGCAAATTAAGCCATTTTAATAGCTACAATGTACATGAAACTGTTGTACGGTGTTTACTGAGCACTGTACTGTAGATTTTATGCAATAAAATAATCTTATTAATAAAATATGACCTATTAATGCATTGTCCACGGAAAGCTTGTGGAGGCCCCGTCAAATAAGTTACAGGTGTCACTTTCTGATGTTGGAATGCATTAATAAGTCATATTTTATGAATAAGATTATTTTATTGCATATCTGGATTTAAAAAAATATTAGCTTTTTATTAATGTTAAGAATTTAATGATAGCATAAAGATTTCCAGGATTATCAACAAAATATATGTTGCGATTTGGCCATATTTAGGTTGAATATTGGTCCATTTGCAGCACATGTGCTGCGTTGCATTTTTATGCAAATTAAGCCATTTTAATAGCCACAATGTACATGAAACTGCTGGACGGTGTTTACTGAGAACTGTAATGTAGATTTTATGCAATTAAATTATTATAATAATAAAATAAGACATATTAATGCATTGTCCACGGAAAGACTGTGGAGGCCCAGTCAAATAAGTTACAGGTGGTCAAGTGACACCTGTAACTTATTTGACGGGGCCTGTACAGGCTTTCCGTGGACAGTTTATTTTATGCAAATTAAGCCATTTTAATAGCTCTAATGTACATGAAACTACTTGACGGTGTTTCCTGAGCACTGTACTGTAGGTATTATGCAATAAAATAATCTTATTAATAAAATATGACTTATTAATGCATTCCAACATCAGAAAGTGACACCTGTAACTTATTTGACGGGGCCTGTATAGGCTTTCTGTGGACAATTCACTTTTATGCAAATTAATCCATTTCAATAGCTAAAATGTACATGAAATTGTTGTACGGTGTTTATTGAGCGCTGTACTGTAGATTTTATGCAATAAAATAATCTTATTAATAAAATATGACCTATTAATGCATTGTCCACGGAAAGCCTGTGGAGGCCCCATTAAATAAGTTACAGGTGGTCAAGTGACACCTGTAACTTATTTGATGGGGCCTGTACAGGCTTTCCGTGGACAGTTTATATTTATGCAAATTAAGCCATTTTAATAGCTCCAATGTACATGAAACTACTTGACGGTGTTTCCTGAGCACTGTACTGTAGGTATTATGCAATAAAATAATCTTATTAATAAAATATGACCTATTAACCCTAACCCTAACCCTAACCTAACCCTAACCCTAAATAATTGTGTATGTGACAAATAAAACTCTTGAAACTTAATGCATTGTCCACGGAAAGCCTGTGGAGGCCCCGTCAAATAAGTTACCGGTGGTCAAGTGACACCTGTAACTTATTTGATGGGGCCTGTACAGGCTTTCCGTGGACAGTTTATTTTTATGCAAATTAAGCCATTTTAATAGCTCCAATGTACATGAAACTACTTGACGGTGTTTCCTGAGCACTGTACTGTAGATTTTATGCAATAAAATAATCTTATTAATAAAATATGACCTATTAATTCATTGTCCACGGAAAGCCTGTGGAGGCCCCGTCAAATAAGTTACAGGT
The DNA here is from genome assembly GCF_936440315.1 of Barbus barbus. NCBI lineage: Eukaryota > Metazoa > Chordata > Actinopteri > Cypriniformes > Cyprinidae > Barbus > Barbus barbus. The sequence goes on along the minus strand of NW_027636816.1, from coordinate 57,993 downwards.
GGTCAAGTGACACCTGTAACTTATTTGACGGGGCCTGTGCAGGCTTTCCGTGGACAGTGCACTTTTATGCAAATTAAGCCATTTTAATACCTAAAATGTACATGAAACTGTTGTACGGTGTTTATTGAGCACTGTACTGTAGATTATATGCAATAAAATAATCTTATTAATAAAATATGACCTATTAATGCATTGTCCACGGAAAGCCTGTGAAGGCCCCGTCAAATAAGTTACAGGTGGTCAAGTGACACCTGTAACTTATTTGACGGGGCCTGTACAGGCTTTCCGTGGACAGTTTATTTTTATGCAAATTAAGCCATTTTAATACCTAAAATGTACATGAAACTGTTGTACGGTGTTTATTGAGCACTGTACTGTAGATTATATGCAATAAAATAATCTTATTAATAAAATATGACCTATTAATGCATTGTCCACGGAAAGCCTGTGGAGGCCCCGTCAAATAAGTTACAGATGGTCAAGTGACACCTGTAACTTATTTGACGTGGCCTGTACAGGCTTTCCGTGGACAGTTTATTTTTATGCAAATTAATCCATTTTAATACCTAAAATGTACATGAAACTGTTGTACGGTGTTTATTGAGCACTGTACTGTAGATTATATGCAATAAAATAATCTTATTAATAAAATATGACCTATTAATGCATTGTCCACGGAAAGCCTGTGGAGGCCCCGTCAAATAAGTTACAGGTTGTCAAGTGACACCTGTAACTTATTTGATGGGGCCTGTACAGGCTTTCCGTGGACAGTTTATTTTTATGCAAATTAAGCCATTTTAATACCTAAAATGTACATGAAACTGTTGTACGGTGTTTATTGAGCACTCTACTGTAGATTTTATGCAATAAAATAATCTTATTAATAAAATATGAACTATAAATGCATTGTCCACGGAAAGCCTATGGAGGCCCCGTCAAATAAGTTACAGGTGGTCAAGTGACACCTGTAACTTATTTGACGGGGCCTGTACAGGCTTTCCGTGGACAGTTTATTTTTATGCAAATTAAGCCATTTTAATAGCTCCAATGTACATCAAACTGTTGTACGGTGTTTATTGAGCACTGTACTGTAGATTTTATGCAATAAAATAATCTTATTAATAAAATATGAACTATTAATGCATTGTCCACGGAAAGCCTGTGGAGGCCCCGTCAAATAAGTTACAGGTGGTCAAGTGACACCTGTAACTTATTTGACGGGGCCTGTACAGGCTTTCCGTACACAGTTTATTTTTATGCAAATTAAGCCATTTTAATAGCTCCAATGTACATGAAACTACTTGACGGTGTTTCCTGAGCACTGTACTGTAGATTTTATGCAATAAAATAATCTTATTAATAAAATATGACCTATTAATGCATTGTCCACGGAAAGCCTCTGGAGGCCCCGTCAAATAAGTTACAGGTGGTCAAGTGACACCTGTAACTTATTTGACGGGGCCTGTACAGGCTTTCCGTGGACAGTTTATTTTTATGCAAATTAAGCCATTTTAATAGCTCCAATGTACATGAAACTGTTGTACGGTGTTTATTGAGCACTCTACTGTAGATTTTATGCAATAAAATAATCTTATTAATAAAATATGAACTATTAATGCATTGTCCACGGAAAGCCTGTGGAGGCCCCGTCAAATAAGTTACAGGTGGTCAAGTGACATCTGTAACTTATTTGACGTGGCCTGTACAGGCTTTCCGTGGACAGTTTATTTTTATGCAAATTAATCCATTTTAATACCTAAAATGTACATGAAACTGTTGTACGGTGTTTATTGAGCACTGTACTGTAGATTATATGCAATAAAATAATCTTATTAATAAAATATGACCTATTAATGCATTGTCCACGGAAAGCCTGTGGAGGCCCCGTCAAATAAGTTACAGGTGGTCAAGTGACACCTGTAACTTATTTGACGGGGCCTGTGCAGGCTTTCCGTGGACAGTGCACTTTTATGCAAATTAAGCCATTTTAATAGCTACAATGTACATGAAACTGTTGTACGGTGTTTACTGAGCACTGTACTGTAGATTTTATGCAATAAAATAATCTTATTAATAAAATATGACCTATTAATGCATTGTCCACGGAAAGCTTGTGGAGGCCCCGTCAAATAAGTTACAGGTGTCACTTTCTGATGTTGGAATGCATTAATAAGTCATATTTTATGAATAAGATTATTTTATTGCATATCTGGATTTAAAAAAATATTAGCTTTTTATTAATGTTAAGAATTTAATGATAGCATAAAGATTTCCAGGATTATCAACAAAATATATGTTGCGATTTGGCCATATTTAGGTTGAATATTGGTCCATTTGCAGCACATGTGCTGCGTTGCATTTTTATGCAAATTAAGCCATTTTAATAGCCACAATGTACATGAAACTGCTGGACGGTGTTTACTGAGAACTGTAATGTAGATTTTATGCAATTAAATAATTATAATAATAAAATAAGACATATTAATGCATTGTCCACGGAAAGACTGTGGAGGCCCAGTCAAATAAGTTACAGGTGGTCAAGTGACACCTGTAACTTATTTGACGGGGCCTGTGCAGGCTTTCCGTGGACAGTGCACTTTTATGCAAATTAAGCCATTTTAATACCTAAAATGTACATGAAACTGTTGTACGGTGTTTATTGAGCACTGTACTGTAGATTATATGCAATAAAATAATCTTATTAATAAAATATGACCTATTAATGCATTGTCCACGGAAAGCCTGTGAAGGCCCCGTCAAATAAGTTACAGGTGGTCAAGTGACACCTGTAACTTATTTGACGGGGCCTGTACAGGCTTTCCGTGGACAGTTTATTTTTATGCAAATTAAGCCATTTTAATACCTAAAATGTACATGAAACTGTTGTACGGTGTTTATTGAGCACTGTACTGTAGATTATATGCAATAAAATAATCTTATTAATAAAATATGACCTATTAATGCATTGTCCACGGAAAGCCTGTGGAGGCCCCGTCAAATAAGTTACAGATGGTCAAGTGACACCTGTAACTTATTTGACGTGGCCTGTACAGGCTTTCCGTGGACAGTTTATTTTTATGCAAATTAATCCATTTTAATACCTAAAATGTACATGAAACTGTTGTACGGTGTTTATTGAGCACTGTACTGTAGATTATATGCAATAAAATAATCTTATTAATAAAATATGACCTATTAATGCATTGTCCACGGAAAGCCTGTGGAGGCCCCGTCAAATAAGTTACAGGTTGTCAAGTGACACCTGTAACTTATTTGATGGGGCCTGTACAGGCTTTCCGTGGACAGTTTATTTTTATGCAAATTAAGCCATTTTAATACCTAAAATGTACATGAAACTGTTGTACGGTGTTTATTGAGCACTCTACTGTAGATTTTATGCAATAAAATAATCTTATTAATAAAATATGAACTATAAATGCATTGTCCACGGAAAGCCTATGGAGGCCCCGTCAAATAAGTTACAGGTGGTCAAGTGACACCTGTAACTTATTTGACGGGGCCTGTACAGGCTTTCCGTGGACAGTTTATTTTTATGCAAATTAAGCCATTTTAATAGCTCCAATGTACATCAAACTGTTGTACGGTGTTTATTGAGCACTGTACTGTAGATTTTATGCAATAAAATAATCTTATTAATAAAATATGAACTATTAATGCATTGTCCACGGAAAGCCTGTGGAGGCCCCGTCAAATAAGTTACAGGTGGTCAAGTGACACCTGTAACTTATTTGACGGGGCCTGTACAGGCTTTCCGTACACAGTTTATTTTTATGCAAATTAAGCCATTTTAATAGCTCCAATGTACATGAAACTACTTGACGGTGTTTCCTGAGCACTGTACTGTAGATTTTATGCAATAAAATAATCTTATTAATAAAATATGACCTATTAATGCATTGTCCACGGAAAGCCTGTGGAGGCCCCGTCAAATAAGTTACAGGTGGTCAAGTGACACCTGTAACTTATTTGACGGGGCCTGTACAGGCTTTCCGTGGACAGTTTATTTTTATGCAAATTAAGCCATTTTAATAGCTTCAATGTACATGAAACTGTTGTACGGTGTTTATTGAGCACTGTACTGTAGATTGTATGCAATAAAATAATCTTATTAATAAAATATGAACTATTAATGCATTGTGCACGGAAAGCCTGTGGAGGCCCCGTCAAATAAGTTACAGGTGGTCAAGTGACACCTGTAACTTATTTGACGGGGCCTGTGCAGGCTTTCCGTGGACAGTGCACTTTTATGCAAATTAAGCCATTTTAATACCTAAAATGTACATGAAACTGTTGTACGGTGTTTATTGAGCACTGTACTGTAGATTATATGCAATAAAATTATCTTATTAATAAAATATGACCTATTAATGCATTGTCCACGGAAAGCCTGTGGAGGCCCCGTCAAATAAGTTACAGGTGGTCAAGTGACACCTGTAACTTATTTGACGGGGCCTGTACAGGCTTTCCGTGGACAGTTTATTTTTATGCAAATTAAGCCATTTTAATAGCTCCAATGTACATGAAACTTCTTGACGGTGTTTCCTGAGCACTCTACTGTAGATTTTATGCAATAAAATAATCTTATTAATAAAATATGACCTATTAATGCATTGTCCACGGAAAGCTTGTGGAGGCCCCGTCAAATAAGTTACAGGTGTCACTTTCTGACGTTGGAATGCATTAATAAGTCATATTTTATGAATAAGATTATTTTATTGCATATCTGGATTTAAAAAAATATTAGCTTTTTATTAATGTTAAGAATTTAATGATAGCATAAAGATTTCCAGGATTATCAACAAAATATATGTTGCGATTTGGCCATATTTAGGTTGAATATTGGTCCATTTGCAGCACATGTGCTGCGTTGCATTTTTATGCAAATTAAGCCATTTTAATAGCCACAATGTACATGAAACTGCTGGACGGTGTTTACTGAGAACTGTAATGTAGATTTTATGCAATTAAATAATTATAATAATAAAATAAGACATATTAATGCATTGTCCACGGAAAGACTGTGGAGGCCCAGTCAAATAAGTTACAGGTGGTCAAGTGACACCTGTAACTTATTTGACGGGGCCTGTACAGGCTTTCCGTGGACAGTTTATTTTATGCAAATTAAGCCATTTTAATAGCTCCAATGTACATGAAACTACTTGACGGTGTTTCCTGAGCACTGTACTGTAGATTTTATGCAATAAAATAATCTTATTAATAAAATATGACCTATTAATTCATTGTCCACGGAAAGCCTGTGGAGGCCCCGTCAAATAAGTTACAGGTGGTCAAGTGACACCTGTAACTTATTTGACGGGGCCTGTGCAGGCTTTCCGTGGACAGTGCACTTTTATGCAAATTAAGCCATTTTAATACCTAAAATGTACATGAAACTGTTGTACGGTGTTTATTGAGCACTGTACTGTAGATTATATGCAATAAAATTATCTTATTAATAAAATATGACCTATTAATGCATTGTCCACGGAAAGCCTGTGGAGGCCCCGTCAAATAAGTTACAGGTGGTCAAGTGACACCTGTAACTTATTTGACGGGGCCTGTACAGGCTTTCCGTGGACAGTTTATTTTTATGCAAATTAAGCCATTTTAATACCTAAAATGTACATGAAACTGTTGTACGGTGTTTATTGAGCACTGTACTGTAGATTATATGCAATAAAATAATCTTATTAATAAAATATGAACTATTAATGCATTGTGCACGGAAAGCCTGTGGAGGCCCCGTCAAATAAGTTACAGGTGGTCAAGTGACACCTGTAACTTATTTGACGGGGCCTGTACAGGCTTTCCGTGGACAGTTTATTTTTATGCAAATTAAGCCATTTTAATAGCTCCAATGTACATGAAACTACTTGACGGTGTTTCCTGAGCACTGTACTGTAGATTATATGCAATAAAATAATCTTATTAATAAAATATGACCTATTAATGCATTGTCCACGGAAAGCCTGTGGAGGCCCCGTCAAATAAGTTACAGGTTGTCAAGTGACACCTGTAACTTATTTGATGGGGCCTGTACAGGCTTTCCGTGGACAGTTTATTTTTATGCAAATTAAGCCATTTTAATACCTAAAATGTACATGAAACTGTTGTACGGTGTTTATTGAGCACTGTACTGTAGATTATATGCAATAAAATAATCTTATTAATAAAATATGACCTATTAATGCATTGTCCACGGAAAGCCTCTGGAGGCCCCGTCAAATAAGTTACAGGTGGTCAAGTGACACCTGTAACTTATTTGACGGGGCCTGTACAGGCTTTCCGTGGACAGTTTATTTTTATGCAAATTAAGCCATTTTAATAGCTCCAATGTACATGAAACTGTTGTACGGTGTTTATTGAGCACTCTACTGTAGATTTTATGCAATAAAATAATCTTATTAATAAAATATGAACTATTAATGCATTGTCCACGGAAAGCCTATGGAGGCCCCGTCAAATAAGTTACAGGTGGTCAAGTGACACCTGTAACTTATTTGACGGGGCCTCCACAGGCTTTCCGTGGACAGTTTATTTTTATGCAAATTAAGCCATTTTAATACCTAAAATGTACATGAAACTGTTGTACGGTGTTTATTGAGCACTGTACTGTAGATTATATGCAATAAAATAATCTTATTAATAAAATATGACCTATTAATGCATTGTCCACGGAAAGCCTGTGGAGGCCCCGTCAAATAAGTTACAGGTGGTCAAGTGACATCTGTAACTTATTTGACGTGGCCTGTACAGGCTTTCCGTGGACAGTTTATTTTTATGCAAATTAATCCATTTTAATACCTAAAATGTACATGAAACTGTTGCACGGTGTTTATTGAGCACTGTACTGTAGATTATATGCAATAAAATAATCTTATTAATAAAATATGACCTATTAATGCATTGTCCACGGAAAGCCTGTGGAGGCCCCGTCAAATAAGTTACAGGTGGTCAAGTGACACCTGTAACTTATTTGACGGGGCCTGTGCAGGCTTTCCGTGGACAGTGCACTTTTATGCAAATTAAGCCATTTTAATAGCTACAATGTACATGAAACTGTTGTACGGTGTTTACTGAGCACTGTACTGTAGATTTTATGCAATAAAATAATCTTATTAATAAAATATGACCTATTAATGCATTGTCCACGGAAAGCTTGTGGAGGCCCCGTCAAATAAGTTACAGGTGTCACTTTCTGATGTTGGAATGCATTAATAAGTCATATTTTATGAATAAGATTATTTTATTGCATATCTGGATTTAAAAAAATATTAGCTTTTTATTAATGTTAAGAATTTAATGATAGCATAAAGATTTCCAGGATTATCAACAAAATATATGTTGCGATTTGGCCATATTTAGGTTGAATATTGGTCCATTTGCAGCACATGTGCTGCGTTGCATTTTTATGCAAATTAAGCCATTTTAATAGCCACAATGTACATGAAACTGCTGGACGGTGTTTACTGAGAACTGTAATGTAGATTTTATGCAATTAAATTATTATAATAATAAAATAAGACATATTAATGCATTGTCCACGGAAAGACTGTGGAGGCCCAGTCAAATAAGTTACAGGTGGTCAAGTGACACCTGTAACTTATTTGACGGGGCCTGTACAGGCTTTCCGTGGACAGTTTATTTTATGCAAATTAAGCCATTTTAATAGCTCTAATGTACATGAAACTACTTGACGGTGTTTCCTGAGCACTGTACTGTAGGTATTATGCAATAAAATAATCTTATTAATAAAATATGACTTATTAATGCATTCCAACATCAGAAAGTGACACCTGTAACTTATTTGACGGGGCCTGTATAGGCTTTCTGTGGACAATTCACTTTTATGCAAATTAATCCATTTCAATAGCTAAAATGTACATGAAATTGTTGTACGGTGTTTATTGAGCGCTGTACTGTAGATTTTATGCAATAAAATAATCTTATTAATAAAATATGACCTATTAATGCATTGTCCACGGAAAGCCTGTGGAGGCCCCATTAAATAAGTTACAGGTGGTCAAGTGACACCTGTAACTTATTTGATGGGGCCTGTACAGGCTTTCCGTGGACAGTTTATATTTATGCAAATTAAGCCATTTTAATAGCTCCAATGTACATGAAACTACTTGACGGTGTTTCCTGAGCACTGTACTGTAGGTATTATGCAATAAAATAATCTTATTAATAAAATATGACCTATTAACCCTAACCCTAACCCTAACCTAACCCTAACCCTAAATAATTGTGTATGTGACAAATAAAACTCTTGAAACTTAATGCATTGTCCACGGAAAGCCTGTGGAGGCCCCGTCAAATAAGTTACCGGTGGTCAAGTGACACCTGTAACTTATTTGATGGGGCCTGTACAGGCTTTCCGTGGACAGTTTATTTTTATGCAAATTAAGCCATTTTAATAGCTCCAATGTACATGAAACTACTTGACGGTGTTTCCTGAGCACTGTACTGTAGATTTTATGCAATAAAATAATCTTATTAATAAAATATGACCTATTAATTCATTGTCCACGGAAAGCCTGTGGAGGCCCCGTCAAATAAGTTACAGGTGGTCAAGTGACACCTGTAACTTATTTGACGGGGCCTGTGCAGGCTTTCCGTGGACAGTGCACTTTTATGCAAATTAAGCCATTTTAATACCTAAAATGTACATGAAACTGTTGTACGGTGTTTATTGAGCACTGTACTGTAGATTATATGCAATAAAATAATCTTATTAATAAAATATGACCTATTAATGCATTGTCCACGGAAAGCCTGTGAAGGCCCCGTCAAATAAGTTACAGGTGGTCAAGTGACACCTGTAACTTATTTGACGGGGCCTGTACAGGCTTTCCGTGGACAGTTTATTTTTATGCAAATTAAGCCATTTTAATACCTAAAATGTACATGAAACTGTTGTACGGTGTTTATTGAGCACTGTACTGTAGATTATATGCAATAAAATAATCTTATTAATAAAATATGACCTATTAATGCATTGTCCACGGAAAGCCTGTGGAGGCCCCGTCAAATAAGTTACAGATGGTCAAGTGACACCTGTAACTTATTTGACGTGGCCTGTACAGGCTTTCCGTGGACAGTTTATTTTTATGCAAATTAATCCATTTTAATACCTAAAATGTACATGAAACTGTTGTACGGTGTTTATTGAGCACTGTACTGTAGATTATATGCAATAAAATAATCTTATTAATAAAATATGACCTATTAATGCATTGTCCACGGAAAGCCTGTGGAGGCCCCGTCAAATAAGTTACAGGTTGTCAAGTGACACCTGTAACTTATTTGATGGGGCCTGTACAGGCTTTCCGTGGACAGTTTATTTTTATGCAAATTAAGCCATTTTAATACCTAAAATGTACATGAAACTGTTGTACGGTGTTTATTGAGCACTCTACTGTAGATTTTATGCAATAAAATAATCTTATTAATAAAATATGAACTATAAATGCATTGTCCACGGAAAGCCTATGGAGGCCCCGTCAAATAAGTTACAGGTGGTCAAGTGACACCTGTAACTTATTTGACGGGGCCTGTACAGGCTTTCCGTGGACAGTTTATTTTTATGCAAATTAAGCCATTTTAATAGCTCCAATGTACATCAAACTGTTGTACGGTGTTTATTGAGCACTGTACTGTAGATTTTATGCAATAAAATAATCTTATTAATAAAATATGAACTATTAATGCATTGTCCACGGAAAGCCTGTGGAGGCCCCGTCAAATAAGTTACAGGTGGTCAAGTGACACCTGTAACTTATTTGACGGGGCCTGTACAGGCTTTCCGTACACAGTTTATTTTTATGCAAATTAAGCCATTTTAATAGCTCCAATGTACATGAAACTACTTGACGGTGTTTCCTGAGCACTGTACTGTAGATTTTATGCAATAAAATAATCTTATTAATAAAATATGACCTATTAATGCATTGTCCACGGAAAGCCTGTGGAGGCCCCGTCAAATAAGTTACAGGTGGTCAAGTGACACCTGTAACTTATTTGACGGGGCCTGTACAGGCTTTCCGTGGACAGTTTATTTTTATGCAAATTAAGCCATTTTAATAGCTTCAATGTACATGAAACTGTTGTACGGTGTTTATTGAGCACTGTACTGTAGATTGTATGCAATAAAATAATCTTATTAATAAAATATGAACTATTAATGCATTGTGCACGGAAAGCCTGTGGAGGCCCCGTCAAATAAGTTACAGGTGGTCAAGTGACACCTGTAACTTATTTGACGGGGCCTGTGCAGGCTTTCCGTGGACAGTGCACTTTTATGCAAATTAAGCCATTTTAATACCTAAAATGTACATGAAACTGTTGTACGGTGTTTATTGAGCACTGTACTGTAGATTATATGCAATAAAATTATCTTATTAATAAAATATGACCTATTAATGCATTGTCCACGGAAAGCCTGTGGAGGCCCCGTCAAATAAGTTACAGGTGGTCAAGTGACACCTGTAACTTATTTGACGGGGCCTGTACAGGCTTTCCGTGGACAGTTTATTTTTATGCAAATTAAGCCATTTTAATAGCTCCAATGTACATGAAACTTCTTGACGGTGTTTCCTGAGCACTCTACTGTAGATTTTATGCAATAAAATAATCTTATTAATAAAATATGACCTATTAATGCATTGTCCACGGAAAGCTTGTGGAGGCCCCGTCAAATAAGTTACAGGTGTCACTTTCTGACGTTGGAATGCATTAATAAGTCATATTTTATGAATAAGATTATTTTATTGCATATCTGGATTTAAAAAAATATTAGCTTTTTATTAATGTTAAGAATTTAATGATAGCATAAAGATTTCCAGGATTATCAACAAAATATATGTTGCGATTTGGCCATATTTAGGTTGAATATTGGTCCATTTGCAGCACATGTGCTGCGTTGCATTTTTATGCAAATTAAGCCATTTTAATAGCCACAATGTACATGAAACTGCTGGACGGTGTTTACTGAGAACTGTAATGTAGATTTTATGCAATTAAATAATTATAATAATAAAATAAGACATATTAATGCATTGTCCACGGAAAGACTGTGGAGGCCCAGTCAAATAAGTTACAGGTGGTCAAGTGACACCTGTAACTTATTTGACGGGGCCTGTACAGGCTTTCCGTGGACAGTTTATTTTATGCAAATTAAGCCATTTTAATAGCTCCAATGTACATGAAACTACTTGACGGTGTTTCCTGAGCACTGTACTGTAGATTTTATGCAATAAAATAATCTTATTAATAAAATATGACCTATTAATTCATTGTCCACGGAAAGCCTGTGGAGGCCCCGTCAAATAAGTTACAGGTGGTCAAGTGACACCTGTAACTTATTTGACGGGGCCTGTGCAGGCTTTCCGTGGACAGTGCACTTTTATGCAAATTAAGCCATTTTAATACCTAAAATGTACATGAAACTGTTGTACGGTGTTTATTGAGCACTGTACTGTAGATTATATGCAATAAAATTATCTTATTAATAAAATATGACCTATTAATGCATTGTCCACGGAAAGCCTGTGGAGGCCCCGTCAAATAAGTTACAGGTGGTCAAGTGACACCTGTAACTTATTTGACGGGGCCTGTACAGGCTTTCCGTGGACAGTTTATTTTTATGCAAATTAAGCCATTTTAATACCTAAAATGTACATGAAACTGTTGTACGGTGTTTATTGAGCACTGTACTGTAGATTATATGCAATAAAATAATCTTATTAATAAAATATGAACTATTAATGCATTGTGCACGGAAAGCCTGTGGAGGCCCCGTCAAATAAGTTACAGGTGGTCAAGTGACACCTGTAACTTATTTGACGGGGCCTGTACAGGCTTTCCGTGGACAGTTTATTTTTATGCAAATTAAGCCATTTTAATAGCTCCAATGTACATGAAACTACTTGACGGTGTTTCCTGAGCACTGTACTGTAGATTATATGCAATAAAATAATCTTATTAATAAAATATGACCTATTAATGCATTGTCCACGGAAAGCCTGTGGAGGCCCCGTCAAATAAGTTACAGGTTGTCAAGTGACACCTGTAACTTATTTGATGGGGCCTGTACAGGCTTTCCGTGGACAGTTTATTTTTATGCAAATTAAGCCATTTTAATACCTAAAATGTACATGAAACTGTTGTACGGTGTTTATTGAGCACTGTACTGTAGATTATATGCAATAAAATAATCTTATTAATAAAATATGACCTATTAATGCATTGTCCACGGAAAGCCTCTGGAGGCCCCGTCAAATAAGTTACAGGTGGTCAAGTGACACCTGTAACTTATTTGACGGGGCCTGTACAGGCTTTCCGTGGACAGTTTATTTTTATGCAAATTAAGCCATTTTAATAGCTCCAATGTACATGAAACTGTTGTACGGTGTTTATTGAGCACTCTACTGTAGATTTTATGCAATAAAATAATCTTATTAATAAAATATGAACTATTAATGCATTGTCCACGGAAAGCCTATGGAGGCCCCGTCAAATAAGTTACAGGTGGTCAAGTGACACCTGTAACTTATTTGACGGGGCCTCCACAGGCTTTCCGTGGACAGTTTATTTTTATGCAAATTAAGCCATTTTAATACCTAAAATGTACATGAAACTGTTGTACGGTGTTTATTGAGCACTGTACTGTAGATTATATGCAATAAAATAATCTTATTAATAAAATATGACCTATTAATGCATTGTCCACGGAAAGCCTGTGGAGGCCCCGTCAAATAAGTTACAGGTGGTCAAGTGACATCTGTAACTTATTTGACGTGGCCTGTACAGGCTTTCCGTGGACAGTTTATTTTTATGCAAATTAATCCATTTTAATACCTAAAATGTACATGAAACTGTTGCACGGTGTTTATTGAGCACTGTACTGTAGATTATATGCAATAAAATAATCTTATTAATAAAATATGACCTATTAATGCATTGTCCACGGAAAGCCTGTGGAGGCCCCGTCAAATAAGTTACAGGTGGTCAAGTGACACCTGTAACTTATTTGACGGGGCCTGTGCAGGCTTTCCGTGGACAGTGCACTTTTATGCAAATTAAGCCATTTTAATAGCTACAATGTACATGAAACTGTTGTACGGTGTTTACTGAGCACTGTACTGTAGATTTTATGCAATAAAATAATCTTATTAATAAAATATGACCTATTAATGCATTGTCCACGGAAAGCTTGTGGAGGCCCCGTCAAATAAGTTACAGGTGTCACTTTCTGATGTTGGAATGCATTAATAAGTCATATTTTATGAATAAGATTATTTTATTGCATATCTGGATTTAAAAAAATATTAGCTTTTTATTAATGTTAAGAATTTAATGATAGCATAAAGATTTCCAGGATTATCAACAAAATATATGTTGCGATTTGGCCATATTTAGGTTGAATATTGGTCCATTTGCAGCACATGTGCTGCGTTGCATTTTTATGCAAATTAAGCCATTTTAATAGCCACAATGTACATGAAACTGCTGGACGGTGTTTACTGAGAACTGTAATGTAGATTTTATGCAATTAAATAATTATAATAATAAAATAAGACATATTAATGCATTGTCCACGGAAAGACTGTGGAGGCCCAGTCAAATAAGTTACAGGTGGTCAAGTGACACCTGTAACTTATTTGACGGGGCCTGTACAGGCTTTCCGTGGACAGTTTATTTTATGCAAATTAAGCCATTTTAATAGCTCTAATGTACATGAAACTACTTGACGGTGTTTCCTGAGCACTGTACTGTAGGTATTATGCAATAAAATAATCTTATTAATAAAATATGACTTATTAATGCACTCCAACATCAGAAAGTGACACCTGTAACTTATTTGACGGGGCCTGTATAGGCTTTCTGTGGACAATTCACTTTTATGCAAATTAATCCATTTCAATAGCTAAAATGTACATGAAACTGTTGTACGGTGTTTATTGAGCGCTGTACTGTAGATTTTATGCAATAAAATAATCTTATTAATAAAATATGACCTATTAATGCATTGTCCACGGAAAGCCTGTGGAGGCCCCATTAAATAAGTTACAGGTGGTCAAGTGACACCTGTAACTTATTTGATGGGGCCTGTACAGGCTTTCCGTGGACAGTTTATATTTATGCAAATTAAGCCATTTTAATAGCTCCAATGTACATGAAACTACTTGACGGTGTTTCCTGAGCACTGTACTGTAGGTATTATGCAATAAAATAATCTTATTAATAAAATATGACCTATTAACCCTAACCCTAACCCTAACCTAACCCTAACCCTAAATAATTGTGTATGTGACAAATAAAACTCTTGAAACTTAATGCATTGTCCACGGAAAGCCTGTGGAGGCCCCGTCAAATAAGTTACCGGTGGTCAAGTGACACCTGTAACTTATTTGATGGGGCCTGTACAGGCTTTCCGTGGACAGTTTATTTTTATGCAAATTAAGCCATTTTAATAGCTCCAATGTACATGAAACTACTTGACGGTGTTTCCTGAGCACTGTACTGTAGATTTTATGCAATAAAATAATCTTATTAATAAAATATGACCTATTAATTCATTGTCCACGGAAAGCCTGTGGAGGCCCCGTCAAATAAGTTACAGGTGGTCAAGTGACACCTGTAACTTATTTGACGGGGCCTGTGCAGGCTTTCCGTGGACAGTGCACTTTTATGCAAATTAAGCCATTTTAATACCTAAAATGTACATGAAACTGTTGTACGGTGTTTATTGAGCACTGTACTGTAGATTATATGCAATAAAATAATCTTATTAATAAAATATGACCTATTAATGCATTGTCCACGGAAAGCCTGTGAAGGCCCCGTCAAATAAGTTACAGGTGGTCAAGTGACACCTGTAACTTATTTGACGGGGCCTGTACAGGCTTTCCGTGGACAGTTTATTTTTATGCAAATTAAGCCATTTTAATACCTAAAATGTACATGAAACTGTTGTACGGTGTTTATTGAGCACTGTACTGTAGATTATATGCAATAAAATAATCTTATTAATAAAATATGACCTATTAATGCATTGTCCACGGAAAGCCTGTGGAGGCCCCGTCAAATAAGTTACAGATGGTCAAGTGACACCTGTAACTTATTTGACGTGGCCTGTACAGGCTTTCCGTGGACAGTTTATTTTTATGCAAATTAATCCATTTTAATACCTAAAATGTACATGAAACTGTTGTACGGTGTTTATTGAGCACTGTACTGTAGATTATATGCAATAAAATAATCTTATTAATAAAATATGACCTATTAATGCATTGTCCACGGAAAGCCTGTGGAGGCCCCGTCAAATAAGTTACAGGTTGTCAAGTGACACCTGTAACTTATTTGATGGGGCCTGTACAGGCTTTCCGTGGACAGTTTATTTTTATGCAAATTAAGACATTTTAATACCTAAAATGTACATGAAACTGTTGTACGGTGTTTATTGAGCACTCTACTGTAGATTTTATGCAATAAAATAATCTTATTAATAAAATATGAACTATAAATGCATTGTCCACGGAAAGCCTATGGAGGCCCCGTCAAATAAGTTACAGGTGGTCAAGTGACACCTGTAACTTATTTGACGGGGCCTGTACAGGCTTTCCGTGGACAGTTTATTTTTATGCAAATTAAGCCATTTTAATAGCTCCAATGTACATCAAACTGTTGTACGGTGTTTATTGAGCACTGTACTGTAGATTTTATGCAATAAAATAATCTTATTAATAAAATATGAACTATTAATGCATTGTCCACGGAAAGCCTGTGGAGGCCCCGTCAAATAAGTTACAGGTGGTCAAGTGACACCTGTAACTTATTTGACGGGGCCTGTACAGGCTTTCCGTACACAGTTTATTTTTATGCAAATTAAGCCATTTTAATAGCTCCAATGTACATGAAACTACTTGACGGTGTTTCCTGAGCACTGTACTGTAGATTTTATGCAATAAAATAATCTTATTAATAAAATATGACCTATTAATGCATTGTCCACGGAAAGCCTGTGGAGGCCCCGTCAAATAAGTTACAGGTGGTCAAGTGACACCTGTAACTTATTTGACGGGGCCTGTACAGGCTTTCCGTGGACAGTTTATTTTTATGCAAATTAAGCCATTTTAATAGCTTCAATGTACATGAAACTGTTGTACGGTGTTTATTGAGCACTGTACTGTAGATTGTATGCAATAAAATAATCTTATTAATAAAATATGAACTATTAATGCATTGTGCACGGAAAGCCTGTGGAGGCCCCGTCAAATAAGTTACAGGTGGTCAAGTGACACCTGTAACTTATTTGACGGGGCCTGTGCAGGCTTTCCGTGGACAGTGCACTTTTATGCAAATTAAGCCATTTTAATACCTAAAATGTACATGAAACTGTTGTACGGTGTTTATTGAGCACTGTACTGTAGATTATATGCAATAAAATTATCTTATTAATAAAATATGACCTATTAATGCATTGTCCACGGAAAGCCTGTGGAGGCCCCGTCAAATAAGTTACAGGTGGTCAAGTGACACCTGTAACTTATTTGACGGGGCCTGTACAGGCTTTCCGTGGACAGTTTATTTTTATGCAAATTAAGCCATTTTAATAGCTCCAATGTACATGAAACTTCTTGACGGTGTTTCCTGAGCACTCTACTGTAGATTTTATGCAATAAAATAATCTTATTAATAAAATATGACCTATTAATGCATTGTCCACGGAAAGCTTGTGGAGGCCCCGTCAAATAAGTTACAGGTGTCACTTTCTGACGTTGGAATGCATTAATAAGTCATATTTTATGAATAAGATTATTTTATTGCATATCTGGATTTAAAAAAATATTAGCTTTTTATTAATGTTAAGAATTTAATGATAGCATAAAGATTTCCAGGATTATCAACAAAATATATGTTGCGATTTGGCCATATTTAGGTTGAATATTGGTCCATTTGCAGCACATGTGCTGCGTTGCATTTTTATGCAAATTAAGCCATTTTAATAGCCACAATGTACATGAAACTGCTGGACGGTGTTTACTGAGAACTGTAATGTAGATTTTATGCAATTAAATAATTATAATAATAAAATAAGACATATTAATGCATTGTCCACGGAAAGACTGTGGAGGCCCAGTCAAATAAGTTACAGGTGGTCAAGTGACACCTGTAACTTATTTGACGGGGCCTGTACAGGCTTTCCGTGGACAGTTTATTTTATGCAAATTAAGCCATTTTAATAGCTCCAATGTACATGAAACTACTTGACGGTGTTTCCTGAGCACTGTACTGTAGATTTTATGCAATAAAATAATCTTATTAATAAAATATGACCTATTAATTCATTGTCCACGGAAAGCCTGTGGAGGCCCCGTCAAATAAGTTACAGGTGGTCAAGTGACACCTGTAACTTATTTGACGGGGCCTGTGCAGGCTTTCCGTGGACAGTGCACTTTTATGCAAATTAAGCCATTTTAATACCTAAAATGTACATGAAACTGTTGTACGGTGTTTATTGAGCACTGTACTGTAGATTATATGCAATAAAATTATCTTATTAATAAAATATGACCTATTAATGCATTGTCCACGGAAAGCCTGTGGAGGCCCCGTCAAATAAGTTACAGGTGGTCAAGTGACACCTGTAACTTATTTGACGGGGCCTGTACAGGCTTTCCGTGGACAGTTTATTTTTATGCAAATTAAGCCATTTTAATACCTAAAATGTACATGAAACTGTTGTACGGTGTTTATTGAGCACTGTACTGTAGATTATATGCAATAAAATAATCTTATTAATAAAATATGAACTATTAATGCATTGTGCACGGAAAGCCTGTGGAGGCCCCGTCAAATAAGTTACAGGTGGTCAAGTGACACCTGTAACTTATTTGACGGGGCCTGTACAGGCTTTCCGTGGACAGTTTATTTTTATGCAAATTAAGCCATTTTAATAGCTCCAATGTACATGAAACTACTTGACGGTGTTTCCTGAGCACTGTACTGTAGATTATATGCAATAAAATAATCTTATTAATAAAATATGACCTATTAATGCATTGTCCACGGAAAGCCTGTGGAGGCCCCGTCAAATAAGTTACAGGTTGTCAAGTGACACCTGTAACTTATTTGATGGGGCCTGTACAGGCTTTCCGTGGACAGTTTATTTTTATGCAAATTAAGCCATTTTAATACCTAAAATGTACATGAAACTGTTGTACGGTGTTTATTGAGCACTGTACTGTAGATTATATGCAATAAAATAATCTTATTAATAAAATATGACCTATTAATGCATTGTCCACGGAAAGCCTCTGGAGGCCCCGTCAAATAAGTTACAGGTGGTCAAGTGACACCTGTAACTTATTTGACGGGGCCTGTACAGGCTTTCCGTGGACAGTTTATTTTTATGCAAATTAAGCCATTTTAATAGCTCCAATGTACATGAAACTGTTGTACGGTGTTTATTGAGCACTCTACTGTAGATTTTATGCAATAAAATAATCTTATTAATAAAATATGAACTATTAATGCATTGTCCACGGAAAGCCTATGGAGGCCCCGTCAAATAAGTTACAGGTGGTCAAGTGACACCTGTAACTTATTTGACGGGGCCTCCACAGGCTTTCCGTGGACAGTTTATTTTTATGCAAATTAAGCCATTTTAATACCTAAAATGTACATGAAACTGTTGTACGGTGTTTATTGAGCACTGTACTGTAGATTATATGCAATAAAATAATCTTATTAATAAAATATGACCTATTAATGCATTGTCCACGGAAAGCCTGTGGAGGCCCCGTCAAATAAGTTACAGGTGGTCAAGTGACATCTGTAACTTATTTGACGTGGCCTGTACAGGCTTTCCGTGGACAGTTTATTTTTATGCAAATTAATCCATTTTAATACCTAAAATGTACATGAAACTGTTGCACGGTGTTTATTGAGCACTGTACTGTAGATTATATGCAATAAAATAATCTTATTAATAAAATATGACCTATTAATGCATTGTCCACGGAAAGCCTGTGGAGGCCCCGTCAAATAAGTTACAGGTGGTCAAGTGACACCTGTAACTTATTTGACGGGGCCTGTGCAGGCTTTCCGTGGACAGTGCACTTTTATGCAAATTAAGCCATTTTAATAGCTACAATGTACATGAAACTGTTGTACGGTGTTTACTGAGCACTGTACTGTAGATTTTATGCAATAAAATAATCTTATTAATAAAATATGACCTATTAATGCATTGTCCACGGAAAGCTTGTGGAGGCCCCGTCAAATAAGTTACAGGTGTCACTTTCTGATGTTGGAATGCATTAATAAGTCATATTTTATGAATAAGATTATTTTATTGCATATCTGGATTTAAAAAAATATTAGCTTTTTATTAATGTTAAGAATTTAATGATAGCATAAAGATTTCCAGGATTATCAACAAAATATATGTTGCGATTTGGCCATATTTAGGTTGAATATTGGTCCATTTGCAGCACATGTGCTGCGTTGCATTTTTATGCAAATTAAGCCATTTTAATAGCCACAATGTACATGAAACTGCTGGACGGTGTTTACTGAGAACTGTAATGTAGATTTTATGCAATTAAATAATTATAATAATAAAATAAGACATATTAATGCATTGTCCACGGAAAGACTGTGGAGGCCCAGTCAAATAAGTTACAGGTGGTCAAGTGACACCTGTAACTTATTTGACGGGGCCTGTACAGGCTTTCCGTGGACAGTTTATTTTATGCAAATTAAGCCATTTTAATAGCTCCAATGTACATGAAACTACTTGACGGTGTTTCCTGAGCACTGTACTGTAGATTTTATGCAATAAAATAATCTTATTAATAAAATATGACCTATTAATTCATTGTCCACGGAAAGCCTGTGGAGGCCCCGTCAAATAAGTTACAGGTGGTCAAGTGACACCTGTAACTTATTTGACGGGGCCTGTGCAGGCTTTCCGTGGACAGTGCACTTTTATGCAAATTAAGCCATTTTAATACCTAAAATGTACATGAAACTGTTGTACGGTGTTTATTGAGCACTGTACTGTAGATTATATGCAATAAAATTATCTTATTAATAAAATATGACCTATTAATGCATTGTCCACGGAAAGCCTGTGGAGGCCCCGTCAAATAAGTTACAGGTGGTCAAGTGACACCTGTAACTTATTTGACGGGGCCTGTACAGGCTTTCCGTGGACAGTTTATTTTTATGCAAATTAAGCCATTTTAATACCTAAAATGTACATGAAACTGTTGTACGGTGTTTATTGAGCACTGTACTGTAGATTATATGCAATAAAATAATCTTATTAATAAAATATGAACTATTAATGCATTGTGCACGGAAAGCCTGTGGAGGCCCCGTCAAATAAGTTACAGGTGGTCAAGTGACACCTGTAACTTATTTGACGGGGCCTGTACAGGCTTTCCGTGGACAGTTTATTTTTATGCAAATTAAGCCATTTTAATAGCTCCAATGTACATGAAACTACTTGACGGTGTTTCCTGAGCACTGTACTGTAGATTATATGCAATAAAATAATCTTATTAATAAAATATGACCTATTAATGCATTGTCCACGGAAAGCCTGTGGAGGCCCCGTCAAATAAGTTACAGGTTGTCAAGTGACACCTGTAACTTATTTGATGGGGCCTGTACAGGCTTTCCGTGGACAGTTTATTTTTATGCAAATTAAGCCATTTTAATACCTGAAATGTACATGAAACTGTTGTACGGTGTTTATTGAGCACTGTACTGTAGATTATATGCAATAAAATAATCTTATTAATAAAATATGACCTATTAATGCATTGTCCACGGAAAGCCTCTGGAGGCCCCGTCAAATAAGTTACAGGTGGTCAAGTGACACCTGTAACTTATTTGACGGGGCCTGTACAGGCTTTCCGTGGACAGTTTATTTTTATGCAAATTAAGCCATTTTAATAGCTCCAATGTACATGAAACTGTTGTACGGTGTTTATTGAGCACTCTACTGTAGATTTTATACAATAAAATAATCTTATTAATAAAATATGAACTATTAATGCATTGTCCACGGAAAGCCTATGGAGGCCCCGTCAAATAAGTTACAGGTGGTCAAGTGACACCTGTAACTTATTTGACGGGGCCTCCACAGGCTTTCCGTGGACAGTTTATTTTTATGCAAATTAAGCCATTTTAATACCTAAAATGTACATGAAACTGTTGTACGGTGTTTATTGAGCACTGTACTGTAGATTATATGCAATAAAATAATCTTATTAATAAAATATGACCTATTAATGCATTGTCCACGGAAAGCCTGTGGAGGCCCCGTCAAATAAGTTACAGGTGGTCAAGTGACATCTGTAACTTATTTGACGTGGCCTGTACAGGCTTTCCGTGGACAGTTTATTTTTATGCAAATTAATCCATTTTAATACCTAAAATGTACATGAAACTGTTGCACGGTGTTTATTGAGCACTGTACTGTAGATTATATGCAATAAAATAATCTTATTAATAAAATATGACCTATTAATGCATTGTCCACGGAAAGCCTGTGGAGGCCCCGTCAAATAAGTTACAGGTGGTCAAGTGACACCTGTAACTTATTTGACGGGGCCTGTGCAGGCTTTCCGTGGACAGTGCACTTTTATGCAAATTAAGCCATTTTAATAGCTACAATGTACATGAAACTGTTGTACGGTGTTTACTGAGCACTGTACTGTAGATTTTATGCAATAAAATAATCTTATTAATAAAATATGACCTATTAATGCATTGTCCACGGAAAGCTTGTGGAGGCCCCGTCAAATAAGTTACAGGTGTCACTTTCTGATGTTGGAATGCATTAATAAGTCATATTTTATGAATAAGATTATTTTATTGCATATCTGGATTTAAAAAAATATTAGCTTTTTATTAATGTTAAGAATTTTATGATAGCATAAAGATTTCCAGGATTATCAACAAAATATATGTTGCGATTTGGCCATATTTAGGTTGAATATTGGTCCATTTGCAGCACATGTGCTGCGTTGCATTTTTATGCAAATTAAGCCATTTTAATAGCCACAATGTACATGAAACTGCTGGACGGTGTTTACTGAGAACTGTAATGTAGATTTTATGCAATTAAATAATTATAATAATAAAATAAGACATATTAATGCATTGTCCACGGAAAGACTGTGGAGGCCCAGTCAAATAAGTTACAGGTGGTCAAGTGACACCTGTAACTTATTTGACGGGGCCTGTACAGGCTTTCCGTGGACAGTTTATTTTATGCAAATTAAGCCATTTTAATAGCTCTAATGTACATGAAACTACTTGACGGTGTTTCCTGAGCACTGTACTGTAGGTATTATGCAATAAAATAATCTTATTAATAAAATATGACTTATTAATGCATTCCAACATCAGAAAGTGACACCTGTAACTTATTTGACGGGGCCTGTATAGGCTTTCTGTGGACAATTCACTTTTATGCAAATTAATCCATTTCAATAGCTAAAATGTACATGAAACTGTTGTACGGTGTTTATTGAGCACTGTACTGTAGATTTTATGCAATAAAATAATCTTATTAATAAAATATGACCTATTAATGCATTGTCCACGGAAAGCCTGTGGAGGCCCCATTAAATAAGTTACAGGTGGTCAAGTGACACCTGTAACTTATTTGATGGGGCCTGTACAGGCTTTCCGTGGACAGTTTATATTTATGCAAATTAAGCCATTTTAATAGCTCCAATGTACATGAAACTACTTGACGGTGTTTCCTGAGCACTGTACTGTAGGTATTATGCAATAAAATAATCTTATTAATAAAATATGACCTATTAACCCTAACCCTAACCCTAACCTAACCCTAACCCTAAATAATTGTGTATGTGACAAATAAAACTCTTGAAACTTAATGCATTGTCCACGGAAAGCCTGTGGAGGCCCCGTCAAATAAGTTACCGGTGGTCAAGTGACACCTGTAACTTATTTGATGGGGCCTGTACAGGCTTTCCGTGGACAGTTTATTTTTATGCAAATTAAGCCATTTTAATAGCTCCAATGTACATGAAACTACTTGACGGTGTTTCCTGAGCACTGTACTGTAGATTTTATGCAATAAAATAATCTTATTAATAAAATATGACCTATTAATTCATTGTCCACGGAAAGCCTGTGGAGGCCCCGTCAAATAAGTTACAGGTGGTCAAGTGACACCTGTAACTTATTTGACGGGGCCTGTGCAGGCTTTCCGTGGACAGTGCACTTTTATGCAAATTAAGCCATTTTAATACCTAAAATGTACATGAAACTGTTGTACGGTGTTTATTGAGCACTGTACTGTAGATTATATGCAATAAAATAATCTTATTAATAAAATATGACCTATTAATGCATTGTCCACGGAAAGCCTGTGAAGGCCCCGTCAAATAAGTTACAGGTGGTCAAGTGACACCTGTAACTTATTTGACGGGGCCTGTACAGGCTTTCCGTGGACAGTTTATTTTTATGCAAATTAAGCCATTTTAATACCTAAAATGTACATGAAACTGTTGTACGGTGTTTATTGAGCACTGTACTGTAGATTATATGCAATAAAATAATCTTATTAATAAAATATGACCTATTAATGCATTGTCCACGGAAAGCCTGTGGAGGCCCCGTCAAATAAGTTACAGATGGTCAAGTGACACCTGTAACTTATTTGACGTGGCCTGTACAGGCTTTCCGTGGACAGTTTATTTTTATGCAAATTAATCCATTTTAATACCTAAAATGTACATGAAACTGTTGTACGGTGTTTATTGAGCACTGTACTGTAGATTATATGCAATAAAATAATCTTATTAATAAAATATGACCTATTAATGCATTGTCCACGGAAAGCCTGTGGAGGCCCCGTCAAATAAGTTACAGGTTGTCAAGTGACACCTGTAACTTATTTGATGGGGCCTGTACAGGCTTTCCGTGGACAGTTTATTTTTATGCAAATTAAGCCATTTTAATACCTAAAATGTACATGAAACTGTTGTACGGTGTTTATTGAGCACTCTACTGTAGATTTTATGCAATAAAATAATCTTATTAATAAAATATGAACTATAAATGCATTGTCCACGGAAAGCCTATGGAGGCCCCGTCAAATAAGTTACAGGTGGTCAAGTGACACCTGTAACTTATTTGACGGGGCCTGTACAGGCTTTCCGTGGACAGTTTATTTTTATGCAAATTAAGCCATTTTAATAGCTCCAATGTACATCAAACTGTTGTACGGTGTTTATTGAGCACTGTACTGTAGATTTTATGCAATAAAATAATCTTATTAATAAAATATGAACTATTAATGCATTGTCCACGGAAAGCCTGTGGAGGCCCCGTCAAATAAGTTACAGGTGGTCAAGTGACACCTGTAACTTATTTGACGGGGCCTGTACAGGCTTTCCGTACACAGTTTATTTTTATGCAAATTAAGCCATTTTAATAGCTCCAATGTACATGAAACTACTTGACGGTGTTTCCTGAGCACTGTACTGTAGATTTTATGCAATAAAATAATCTTATTAATAAAATATGACCTATTAATGCATTGTCCACGGAAAGCCTGTGGAGGCCCCGTCAAATAAGTTACAGGTGGTCAAGTGACACCTGTAACTTATTTGACGGGGCCTGTCCAGGCTTTCCGTGGACAGTTTATTTTTATGCAAATTAAGCCATTTTAATAGCTTCAATGTACATGAAACTGTTGTACGGTGTTTATTGAGCACTGTACTGTAGATTGTATGCAATAAAATAATCTTATTAATAAAATATGAACTATTAATGCATTGTGCACGGAAAGCCTGTGGAGGCCCCGTCAAATAAGTTACAGGTGGTCAAGTGACACCTGTAACTTATTTGACGGGGCCTGTGCAGGCTTTCCGTGGACAGTGCACTTTTATGCAAATTAAGCCATTTTAATACCTAAAATGTACATGAAACTGTTGTACGGTGTTTATTGAGCACTGTACTGTAGATTATATGCAATAAAATTATCTTATTAATAAAATATGACCTATTAATGCATTGTCCACGGAAAGCCTGTGGAGGCCCCGTCAAATAAGTTACAGGTGGTCAAGTGACACCTGTAACTTATTTGACGGGGCCTGTACAGGCTTTCCGTGGACAGTTTATTTTTATGCAAATTAAGCCATTTTAATAGCTCCAATGTACATGAAACTTCTTGACGGTGTTTCCTGAGCCCTCTACTGTAGATTTTATGCAATAAAATAATCTTATTAATAAAATATGACCTATTAATGCATTGTCCACGGAAAGCTTGTGGAGGCCCCGTCAAATAAGTTACAGGTGTCACTTTCTGACGTTGGAATGCATTAATAAGTCATATTTTATGAATAAGATTATTTTATTGCATATCTGGATTTAAAAAAATATTAGCTTTTTATTAATGTTAAGAATTTAATGATAGCATAAAGATTTCCAGGATTATCAACAAAATATATGTTGCGATTTGGCCATATTTAGGTTGAATATTGGTCCATTTGCAGCACATGTGCTGCGTTGCATTTTTATGCAAATTAAGCCATTTTAATAGCCACAATGTACATGAAACTGCTGGACGGTGTTTACTGAGAACTGTAATGTAGATTTTATGCAATTAAATAATTATAATAATAAAATAAGACATATTAATGCATTGTCCACGGAAAGACTGTGGAGGCCCAGTCAAATAAGTTACAGGTGGTCAAGTGACACCTGTAACTTATTTGACGGGGCCTGTACAGGCTTTCCGTGGACAGTTTATTTTATGCAAATTAAGCCATTTTAATAGCTCCAATGTACATGAAACTACTTGACGGTGTTTCCTGAGCACTGTACTGTAGATTTTATGCAATAAAATAATCTTATTAATAAAATATGACCTATTAATTCATTGTCCACGGAAAGCCTGTGGAGGCCCCGTCAAATAAGTTACAGGTGGTCAAGTGACACCTGTAACTTATTTGACGGGGCCTGTGCAGGCTTTCCGTGGACAGTGCACTTTTATGCAAATTAAGCCATTTCAATACCTAAAATGTACATGAAACTGTTGTACGGTGTTTATTGAGCACTGTACTGTAGATTATATGCAATAAAATAATCTTATTAATAAAATATGACCTATTAATGCATTGTGCACGGAAAGCCTGTGGAGGCCCCGTCAAATAAGTTACAGGTGGTCAAGTGACACCTGTAACTTATTTGACGGGGCCTGTACAGGCTTTCCGTGGACAGTTTATTTTTATGCAAATTAAGCCATTTTAATAGCTCCAATGTACATGAAACTACTTGACGGTGTTTCCTGAGCACTGTACTGTAGATTATATGCAATAAAATAATCTTATTAATAAAATATGACCTATTAATGCATTGTCCACGGAAAGCCTGTGGAGGCCCCGTCAAATAAGTTACAGGTTGTCAAGTGACACCTGTAACTTATTTGATGGGGCCTGTACAGGCTTTCCGTGGACAGTTTATTTTTATGCAAATTAAGCCATTTTAATACCTGAAATGTACATGAAACTGTTGTACGGTGTTTATTGAGCACTGTACTGTAGATTATATGCAATAAAATAATCTTATTAATAAAATATGACCTATTAATGCATTGTCCACGGAAAGCCTCTCGAGGCCCCGTCAAATAAGTTACAGGTGGTCAAGTGACACCTGTAACTTATTTGACGGGGCCTGTACAGGCTTTCCGTGGACAGTTTATTTTTATGCAAATTAAGCCATTTTAATAGCTCCAATGTACATGAAACTGTTGTACGGTGTTTATTGAGCACTCTACTGTAGATTTTATGCAATAAAATAATCTTATTAATAAAATATGAACTATTAATGCATTGTCCACGGAAAGCCTATGGAGGCCCCGTCAAATAAGTTACAGGTGGTCAAGTGACACCTGTAACTTATTTGACGGGGCCTCCACAGGCTTTCCGTGGACAGTTTATTTTTATGCAAATTAAGCCATTTTAATACCTAAAATGTACATGAAACTGTTGTACGGTGTTTATTGAGCACTGTACTGTAGATTATATGCAATAAAATAATCTTATTAATAAAATATGACCTATTAATGCATTGTCCACGGAAAGCCTGTGGAGGCCCCGTCAAATAAGTTACAGGTGGTCAAGTGACATCTGTAACTTATTTGACGTGGCCTGTACAGGCTTTCCGTGGACAGTTTATTTTTATGCAAATTAATCCATTTTAATACCTAAAATGTACATGAAACTGTTGCACGGTGTTTATTGAGCACTGTACTGTAGATTATATGCAATAAAATAATCTTATTAATAAAATATGACCTATTAATGCATTGTCCACGGAAAGCCTGTGGAGGCCCCGTCAAATAAGTTACAGGTGGTCAAGTGACACCTGTAACTTATTTGACGGGGCCTGTGCAGGCTTTCCGTGGACAGTGCACTTTTATGCAAATTAAGCCATTTTAATAGCTACAATGTACATGAAACTGTTGTACGGTGTTTACTGAGCACTGTACTGTAGATTTTATGCAATAAAATAATCTTATTAATAAAATATGACCTATTAATGCATTGTCCACGGAAAGCTTGTGGAGGCCCCGTCAAATAAGTTACAGGTGTCACTTTCTGATGTTGGAATGCATTAATAAGTCATATTTTATGAATAAGATTATTTTATTGCATATCTGGATTTAAAAAAATATTAGCTTTTTATTAATGTTAAGAATTTAATGATAGCATAAAGATTTCCAGGATTATCAACAAAATATATGTTGCGATTTGGCCATATTTAGGTTGAATATTGGTCCATTTGCAGCACATGTGCTGCGTTGCATTTTTATGCAAATTAAGCCATTTTAATAGCCACAATGTACATGAAACTGCTGGACGGTGTTTACTGAGAACTGTAATGTAGATTTTATGCAATTAAATAATTATAATAATAAAATAAGACATATTAATGCATTGTCCACGGAAAGACTGTGGAGGCCCAGTCAAATAAGTTACAGGTGGTCAAGTGACACCTGTAACTTATTTGATGGGGCCTGTACAGGCTTTCCGTGGACAGTTTATATTTATGCAAATTAAGCCATTTTAATAGCTCCAATGTACATGAAACTACTTGACGGTGTTTCCTGAGCACTGTACTGTAGGTATTATGCAATAAAATAATCTTATTAATAAAATATGACTTATTAATGCATTCCAACATCAGAAAGTGACACCTGTAACTTATTTGACGGGGCCTGTATAGGCTTTCTGTGGACAATTCACTTTTATGCAAATTAATCCATTTCAATAGCTAAAATGTACATGAAACTGTTGTACGGTGTTTATTGAGCACTGTACTGTAGATTTTATGCAATAAAATAATCTTATTAATAAAATATGACCTATTAATGCATTGTCCACGGAAAGCCTGTGGAGGCCCCATTAAATAAGTTACAGGTGGTCAAGTGACACCTGTAACTTATTTGATGGGGCCTGTACAGGCTTTCCGTGGACAGTTTATATTTATGCAAATTAAGCCATTTTAATAGCTCCAATGTACATGAAACTACTTGACGGTGTTTCCTGAGCACTGTACTGTAGGTATTATGCAATAAAATAATCTTATTAATAAAATATGACCTATTAACCCTAACCCTAACCCTAACCTAACCCTAACCCTAAATAATTGTGTATGTGACAAATAAAACTCTTGAAACTTAATGCATTGTCCACGGAAAGCCTGTGGAGGCCCCGTCAAATAAGTTACCGGTGGTCAAGTGACACCTGTAACTTATTTGATGGGGCCTGTACAGGCTTTCCGTGGACAGTTTATTTTTATGCAAATTAAGCCATTTTAATAGCTCCAATGTACATGAAACTACTTGACGGTGTTTCCTGAGCACTGTACTGTAGATTTTATGCAATAAAATAATCTTATTAATAAAATATGACCTATTAATTCATTGTCCACGGAAAGCCTGTGGAGGCCCCGTCAAATAAGTTACAGGTGGTCAAGTGACACCTGTAACTTATTTGACGGGGCCTGTGCAGGCTTTCCGTGGACAGTGCACTTTTATGCAAATTAAGCCATTTTAATACCTAAAATGTACATGAAACTGTTGTACGGTGTTTATTGAGCACTGTACTGTAGATTATATGCAATAAAATAATCTTATTAATAAAATATGACCTATTAATGCATTGTCCACGGAAAGCCTGTGAAGGCCCCGTCAAATAAGTTACAGGTGGTCAAGTGACACCTGTAACTTATTTGACGGGGCCTGTACAGGCTTTCCGTGGACAGTTTATTTTTATGCAAATTAAGCCATTTTAATACCTAAAATGTACATGAAACTGTTGTACGGTGTTTATTGAGCACTGTACTGTAGATTATATGCAATAAAATAATCTTATTAATAAAATATGACCTATTAATGCATTGTCCACGGAAAGCCTGTGGAGGCCCCGTCAAATAAGTTACAGATGGTCAAGTGACACCTGTAACTTATTTGACGTGGCCTGTACAGGCTTTCCGTGGACAGTTTATTTTTATGCAAATTAATCCATTTTAATACCTAAAATGTACATGAAACTGTTGTACGGTGTTTATTGAGCACTGTACTGTAGATTATATGCAATAAAATAATCTTATTAATAAAATATGACCTATTAATGCATTGTCCACGGAAAGCCTGTGGAGGCCCCGTCAAATAAGTTACAGGTTGTCAAGTGACACCTGTAACTTATTTGATGGGGCCTGTACAGGCTTTCCGTGGACAGTTTATTTTTATGCAAATTAAGCCATTTTAATACCTAAAATGTACATGAAACTGTTGTACGGTGTTTATTGAGCACTCTACTGTAGATTTTATGCAATAAAATAATCTTATTAATAAAATATGAACTATAAATGCATTGTCCACGGAAAGCCTATGGAGGCCCCGTCAAATAAGTTACAGGTGGTCAAGTGACACCTGTAACTTATTTGACGGGGCCTGTACAGGCTTTCCGTGGACAGTTTATTTTTATGCAAATTAAGCCATTTTAATAGCTCCAATGTACATCAAACTGTTGTACGGTGTTTATTGAGCACTGTACTGTAGATTTTATGCAATAAAATAATCTTATTAATAAAATATGAACTATTAATGCATTGTCCACGGAAAGCCTGTGGAGGCCCCGTCAAATAAGTTACAGGTGGTCAAGTGACACCTGTAACTTATTTGACGGGGCCTGTACAGGCTTTCCGTACACAGTTTATTTTTATGCAAATTAAGCCATTTTAATAGCTCCAATGTACATGAAACTACTTGACGGTGTTTCCTGAGCACTGTACTGTAGATTTTATGCAATAAAATAATCTTATTAATAAAATATGACCTATTAATGCATTGTCCACGGAAAGCCTGTGGAGGCCCCGTCAAATAAGTTACAGGTGGTCAAGTGACACCTGTAACTTATTTGACGGGGCCTGTACAGGCTTTCCGTGGACAGTTTATTTTTATGCAAATTAAGCCATTTTAATAGCTTCAATGTACATGAAACTGTTGTACGGTGTTTATTGAGCACTGTACTGTAGATTGTATGCAATAAAATAATCTTATTAATAAAATATGAACTATTAATGCATTGTGCACGGAAAGCCTGTGGAGGCCCCGTCAAATAAGTTACAGGTGGTCAAGTGACACCTGTAACTTATTTGACGGGGCCTGTGCAGGCTTTCCGTGGACAGTGCACTTTTATGCAAATTAAGCCATTTTAATACCTAAAATGTACATGAAACTGTTGTACGGTGTTTATTGAGCACTGTACTGTAGATTTTATGCAATAAAATAATCTTATTAATAAAATATGACCTATTAATGCATTGTCCACGGAAAGCTTGTGGAGGCCCCGTCAAATAAGTTACAGGTGTCACTTTCTGACGTTGGAATGCATTAATAAGTCATATTTTATGAATAAGATTATTTTATTGCATATCTGGATTTAAAAAAATATTAGCTTTTTATTAATGTTAAGAATTTAATGATAGCATAAAGATTTCCAGGATTATCAACAAAATATATGTTGCGATTTGGCCATATTTAGGTTGAATATTGGTCCATTTGCAGCACATGTGCTGCGTTGCATTTTTATGCAAATTAAGCCATTTTAATAGCCACAATGTACATGAAACTGCTGGACGGTGTTTACTGAGAACTGTAATGTAGATTTTATGCAATTAAATAATTATAATAATAAAATAAGACATATTAATGCATTGTCCACGGAAAGACTGTGGAGGCCCAGTCAAATAAGTTACAGGTGGTCAAGTGACACCTGTAACTTATTTGACGGGGCCTGTACAGGCTTTCCGTGGACAGTTTATTTTATGCAAATTAAGCCATTTTAATAGCTCCAATGTACATGAAACTACTTGACGGTGTTTCCTGAGCACTGTACTGTAGATTTTATGCAATAAAATAATCTTATTAATAAAATATGACCTATTAATTCATTGTCCACGGAAAGCCTGTGGAGGCCCCGTCAAATAAGTTACAGGTGGTCAAGTGACACCTGTAACTTATTTGACGGGGCCTGTGCAGGCTTTCCGTGGACAGTGCACTTTTATGCAAATTAAGCCATTTTAATACCTAAAATGTACATGAAACTGTTGTACGGTGTTTATTGAGCACTGTACTGTAGATTATATGCAATAAAATTATCTTATTAATAAAATATGACCTATTAATGCATTGTCCACGGAAAGCCTGTGGAGGCCCCGTCAAATAAGTTACAGGTGGTCAAGTGACACCTGTAACTTATTTGACGGGGCCTGTACAGGCTTTCCGTGGACAGTTTATTTTTATGCAAATTAAGCCATTTTAATACCTAAAATGTACATGAAACTGTTGTACGGTGTTTATTGAGCACTGTACTGTAGATTATATGCAATAAAATAATCTTATTAATAAAATATGAACTATTAATGCATTGTGCACGGAAAGCCTGTGGAGGCCCCGTCAAATAAGTTACAGGTGGTCAAGTGACACCTGTAACTTATTTGACGGGGCCTGTACAGGCTTTCCGTGGACAGTTTATTTTTATGCAAATTAAGCCATTTTAATAGCTCCAATGTACATGAAACTACTTGACGGTGTTTCCTGAGCACTGTACTGTAGATTATATGCAATAAAATAATCTTATTAATAAAATATGACCTATTAATGCATTGTCCACGGAAAGCCTGTGGAGGCCCCGTCAAATAAGTTACAGGTTGTCAAGTGACACCTGTAACTTATTTGATGGGGCCTGTACAGGCTTTCCGTGGACAGTTTATTTTTATGCAAATTAAGCCATTTTAATACCTAAAATGTACATGAAACTGTTGTACGGTGTTTATTGAGCACTGTACTGTAGATTATATGCAATAAAATAATCTTATTAATAAAATATGACCTATTAATGCATTGTCCACGGAAAGCCTCTGGAGGCCCCGTCAAATAAGTTACAGGTGGTCAAGTGACACCTGTAACTTATTTGACGGGGCCTGTACAGGCTTTCCGTGGACAGTTTATTTTTATGCAAATTAAGCCATTTTAATAGCTCCAATGTACATGAAACTGTTGTACGGTGTTTATTGAGCACTCTACTGTAGATTTTATGCAATAAAATAATCTTATTAATAAAATATGAACTATTAATGCATTGTCCACGGAAAGCCTATGGAGGCCCCGTCAAATAAGTTACAGGTGGTCAAGTGACACCTGTAACTTATTTGACGGGGCCTCCACAGGCTTTCTGTGGACAGTTTATTTTTATGCAAATTAAGCCATTTTAATACCTAAAATGTACATGAAACTGTTGTACGGTGTTTATTGAGCACTGTACTGTAGATTATATGCAATAAAATAATCTTATTAATAAAATATGACCTATTAATGCATTGTCCACGGAAAGCCTGTGGAGGCCCCGTCAAATAAGTTACAGGTGGTCAAGTGACATCTGTAACTTATTTGACGTGGCCTGTACAGGCTTTCCGTGGACAGTTTATTTTTATGCAAATTAATCCATTTTAATACCTAAAATGTACATGAAACTGTTGTACGGTGTTTATTGAGCACTGTACTGTAGATTATATGCAATAAAATAATCTTATTAATAAAATATGACCTATTAATGCATTGTCCACGGAAAGCCTGTGGAGGCCCCGTCAAATAAGTTACAGGTGGTCAAGTGACACCTGTAACTTATTTGACGGGGCCTGTGCAGGCTTTCCGTGGACAGTGCACTTTTATGCAAATTAAGCCATTTTAATAGCTACAATGTACATGAAACTGTTGTACGGTGTTTACTGAGCACTGTACTGTAGATTTTATGCAATAAAATAATCTTATTAATAAAATATGACCTATTAATGCATTGTCCACGGAAAGCTTGTGGAGGCCCCGTCAAATAAGTTACAGGTGTCACTTTCTGATGTTGGAATGCATTAATAAGTCATATTTTATGAATAAGATTATTTTATTGCATATCTGGATTTAAAAAATATTAGCTTTTTATTAATGTTAAGAATTTAATGATAGCATAAAGATTTCCAGGATTATCAACAAAATATATGTTGCGATTTGGCCATATTTAGGTTGAATATTGGTCCATTTGCAGCACATGTGCTGCGTTGCATTTTTATGCAAATTAAGCCATTTTAATAGCCACAATGTACATGAAACTGCTGGACGGTGTTTACTGAGAACTGTAATGTAGATTTTATGCAATTAAATAATTATAATAATAAAATAAGACATATTAATGCATTGTCCACGGAAAGACTGTGGAGGCCCAGTCAAATAAGTTACAGGTGGTCAAGTGACACCTGTAACTTATTTGACGGGGCCTGTACAGGCTTTCCGTGGACAGTTTATTTTATGCAAATTAAGCCATTTTAATAGCTCTAATGTACATGAAACTACTTGACGGTGTTTCCTGAGCACTGTACTGTAGGTATTATGCAATAAAATAATCTTATTAATAAAATATGACTTATTAATGCATTCCAACATCAGAAAATGACACCTGTAACTTATTTGACGGGGCCTGTATAGGCTTTCTGTGGACAATTCACTTTTATGCAAATTAATCCATTTCAATAGCTAAAATGTACATGAAACTGTTGTACGGTGTTTATTGAGCACTGTACTGTAGATTTTATGCAATAAAATAATCTTATTAATAAAATATGACCTATTAATGCATTGTCCACGGAAAGCCTGTGGAGGCCCCATTAAATAAGTTACAGGTGGTCAAGTGACACCTGTAACTTATTTGATGGGGCCTGTACAGGCTTTCCGTGGACAGTTTATATTTATGCAAATTAAGCCATTTTAATAGCTCCAATGTACATGAAACTACTTGACGGTGTTTCCTGAGCACTGTACTGTAGGTATTATGCAATAAAATAATCTTATTAATAAAATATGACCTATTAACCCTAACCCTAACCCTAACCTAACCCTAACCCTAAATAATTGTGTATGTGACAAATAAAACTCTTGAAACTTAATGCATTGTCCACGGAAAGCCTGTGGAGGCCCCGTCAAATAAGTTACCGGTGGTCAAGTGACACCTGTAACTTATTTGATGGGGCCTGTACAGGCTTTCCGTGGACAGTTTATTTTTATGCAAATTAAGCCATTTTAATAGCTCCAATGTACATGAAACTACTTGACGGTGTTTCCTGAGCACTGTACTGTAGATTTTATGCAATAAAATAATCTTATTAATAAAATATGACCTATTAATTCATTGTCCACGGAAAGCCTGT
The DNA here is from genome assembly GCF_936440315.1 of Barbus barbus. NCBI lineage: Eukaryota > Metazoa > Chordata > Actinopteri > Cypriniformes > Cyprinidae > Barbus > Barbus barbus. Next base: position 23,142 of record NW_027636816.1, on the reverse strand, counting down.
GGAGGCCCCGTCAAATAAGTTACAGGTGGTCAAGTGACACCTGTAACTTATTTGACGGGGCCTGTGCAGGCTTTCCGTGGACAGTGCACTTTTATGCAAATTAAGCCATTTTAATACCTAAAATGTACATGAAACTGTTGTACGGTGTTTATTGAGCACTGTACTGTAGATTATATGCAATAAAATAATCTTATTAATAAAATATGACCTATTAATGCATTGTCCACGGAAAGCCTGTGAAGGCCCCGTCAAATAAGTTACAGGTGGTCAAGTGACACCTGTAACTTATTTGACGGGGCCTGTACAGGCTTTCCGTGGACAGTTTATTTTTATGCAAATTAAGCCATTTTAATACCTAAAATGTACATGAAACTGTTGTACGGTGTTTATTGAGCACTGTACTGTAGATTATATGCAATAAAATAATCTTATTAATAAAATATGACCTATTAATGCATTGTCCACGGAAAGCCTGTGGAGGCCCCGTCAAATAAGTTACAGGTGGTCAAGTGACACCTGTAACTTATTTGACGGGGCCTGTACAGGCTTTCCGTGGACAGTTTATTTTTATGCAAATTAAGCCATTTTAATAGCTCCAATGTACATGAAACTTCTTGACGGTGTTTCCTGAGCACTCTACTGTAGGTATTATGCAATAAAATAATCTTATTAATAAAATATGACCTATTAACCCTAACCCTAACCCTAAATAATTGTGTATGTGACAAATAAAACTCTTGAAACTTAATGCATTGTCCACGGAAAGCCTGTGGAGGCCCCGTCAAATAAGTTACAGGTGGTCAAGTGACACCTGTAACTTATTTGACGGGGCCTGTACAGGCTTTCCGTGGACAGTTTATTTTTATGCAAATTAAGCCATTTTAATATCTAAAATGTACATGAAACTGTTGTACGGTGTTTATTGAGCACTGTACTGTAGATTTTATGCAATAAAATAATCTTATTAATAAAATATGACCTATTAATGCATTGTCCACGGAAAGCCTCTGGAGGCCCCGTCAAATAAGTTACAGGTGGTCAAGTGACACCTGTAACTTATTTGACGGGGCCTGCACAGGCTTTCCGTGGACAGTTTATTTTTATGCAAATTAAGCCATTTTAATAGCTCCAATGTACATGAAACTGTTGTACGGTGTTTATTGAGCACTGTACTGTAGATTTTATGCAATAAAATAATCTTATTAATAAAATATGAACTATTAATGCATTGTCCACGGAAAGCCTATGGAGGCCCCGTCAAATAAGTTACAGGTGGTCAAGTGACACCTGTAACTTATTTGACGGGGCCTGTACAGGCTTTCCGTGGACAGTTTATTTTTATGCAAATTAAGCCATTTTAATAGCTCCAATGTACATGAAACTGTTGTACGGTGTTTATTGAGCACTGTACTGTAGATTATATGCAATAAAATAATCTTATTAATAAAATATGACCTATTAATGCATTGTCCACGGAAAGCCTGTGGAGGCCCCATTAAATAAGTTACAGGTGGTCAAGTGACACCTGTAACTTATTTGATGGGGCCTGTACAGGCTTTCCGTGGACAGTTTATTTTTATGCAAATTAAGCCATTTTAATAGCTTCAATGTACATGAAACTACTTGACGGTGTTTCCTGAGCACTGTACTGTAGGTATTATGCAATAAAATAATCTTATTAATAAAATATGAACTATTAATGCATTGTCCACGGAAAGCCTGTGGAGGCCCCGTCAAATAAGTTACAGGTGGTCAAGTGACACCTGTAACTTATTTGACGGGGCCTGTACAGGCTTTCCGTGGACAGTTTATTTTTATGCAAATTAAGCCATTTTAATAGCTCCAATGTACATGAAACTGTTGTACGGTGTTTATTGAGCACTGTACTGTAGATTGTATGCAATAAAATAATCTTATTAATAAAATATGACCTATTAATGCATTGTCCACGGAAAGCCTGTGGAGGCCCCGTCAAATAAGTTACAGGTTGTCAAGTGACACCTGTAACTTATTTGATGGGGCCTGTACAGGCTTTCCGTGGACAGTTTATTTTTATGCAAATTAAGCCATTTTAATACCTAAAATGTACATGAAACTGTTGTACGGTGTTTATTGAGCACTGTACTGTAGATTATATGCAATAAAATAATCTTATTAATAAAATATGACCTATTAATGCATTGTCCACGGAAAGCCTCTGGAGGCCCCGTCAAATAAGTTACAGGTGGTCAAGTGACACCTGTAACTTATTTGACGGGGCCTGTGCAGGCTTTCCGTGGACAGTGCACTTTTATGCAAATTAAGCCATTTTAATACCTAAAATGTACATGAAACTGTTGTACGGTGTTTATTGAGCACTGTACTGTAGATTATATGCGATAAAATAATCTTATTAATAAAATATGACCTATTAATGCATTGTCCACGGAAAGCCTGTGGAGGCCCCGTCAAATAAGTTACAGGTGGTCAAGTGACACCTGTAACTTATTTGACGTGGCCTGTACAGGCTTTCCGTGGACAGTTTATTTTTATGCAAATTAATCCATTTTAATACCTAAAATGTACATGAAACTGTTGTACAGTGTTTATTGAGCACTGTACTGTAGATTATATGCAATAAAATAATCTTATTAATAAAATATGACCTATTAATGCATTGTCCACGGAAAGCCTGTGGAGGCCCCGTCAAATAAGTTACAGATGGTCAAGTGACACCTGTAACTTATTTGACGTGGCCTGTACAGGCTTTCCGTGGACAGTTTATTTTTATGCAAATTAATCCATTTTAATACCTAAAATGTACATGAAACTGTTGTACGGTGTTTATTGAGCACTGTGCTGTAGATTATATGCAATAAAATAATCTTATTAATAAAATATGACCTATTAATGCATTGTCCACGGAAAGCCTGTGGAGGCCCCGTCAAATAAGTTACAGGTTGTCAAGTGACACCTGTAACTTATTTGATGGGGCCTGTACAGGCTTTCCGTGGATAGTTTATTTTTATGCAAATTAAGCCATTTTAATACCTAAAATGTACATGAAACTGTTGTACGGTGTTTATTGAGCACTGTACTGTAGATTATATGCAATAAAATAATCTTATTAATAAAATATGACCTATTAATGCATTGTCCACGGAAAGCCTGTGGAGGCCCCATTAAATAAGTTACAGGTGGTCAAGTGACACCTGTAACTTATTTGATGGGGCCTGTACAGGCTTTCCGTGGACAGTTTATTTTTATGCAAATTAAGCCATTTTAATAGCTCCAATGTACATGAAACTACTTGACGGTGTTTCCTGAGCACTGTACTGTAGGTATTATGCAATAAAATAATCTTATTAATAAAATATGACCTATTAATGCATTGTCCACGGAAAGCTTGTGGAGGCCCCGTCAAATAAGTTACAGGTGTCACTTTCTGATGTTGGAATGCATTAATAAGTCATATTTTATTAATAAGATTATTTTATTGCATAAAATCTACAGTACAGTGCTCAGGAAACACCGTCAAGTAGTTTCATGTACATTGGAGCTATTAAAATGGCTTAATTTGCATAAAAATAAACTGTCCACGGAAAGCCTGTACAGGCCCCGTCAAATAAGTTACAGGTGTCACTTGACCACCTGTAACTTATTTGACGGGGCCTCCACAGGCTTTCCGTGCACAATGCATTAATAGTTCATATTTTATTAATAAGATTATTTTATTGCATACAATCTACAGTACAGTGCTCAATAAACACCGTACAACAGTTTCATGTACATTGGAGCTATTAAAATGGCTTAATTTGCATAAAAATAAACTGTCCACGGAAAGCCTGTACAGGCCCCGTCAAATAAGTTACAGGTGTCACTTGACCACCTGTAACTTATTTGACGGGGCCTCCACAGGCTTTCCGTGGACAATGCATTAATAGGTCATATTTTATTAATAAGATTATTTTATTGCATATAATCTACAGTACAGTGCTCAATAAACACCGTACAACAGTTTCATGTACATTTTAGGTATTAAAATGGCTTAATTTGCATAAAAATAAACTGTCCACGGAAAGCCTGTACAGGCCCCATCAAATAAGTTACAGGTGTCACTTGACCACCTGTAACTTATTTGACGGGGCCTCCACAGGCTTTCCGTGGACAATGCATTAATAGGTCATATTTTATTAACAAGATTATTTTATTGCATAAAATCTACAGTACAGTGCTCAATAAACACCGTACAACAGTTTCATGTACATTGGAGCTATTAAAATGGCTTAATTTGCATAAAAATAAACTGTCCACGGAAAGCCTGTACAGGCCCCGTCAAATAAGTTACAGGTGTCACTTGACCACCTGTAACTTATTTGACGGGGCCTCCATAGGCTTTCCGTGGACAATGCATTAATAGTTCATATTTTATTAATAAGATTATTTTATTGCATAAAATCTACAGTACAGTGCTCAATAAACACCGTACAACAGTTTCATGTACATTGGAGCTATTAAAATGGCTTAATTTGCATAAAAATAAACTGTCCACGGAAAGCCTGTGCAGGCCCCGTCAAATAAGTTACAGGTGTCACTTGACCACCTGTAACTTATTTGACGGGGCCTCCAGAGGCTTTCCGTGGACAATGCATTAATAGGTCATATTTTATTAATAAGATTATTTTATTGCATAAAATCTACAGTACAGTGCTCAATAAACACCGTACAACAGTTTCATGTACATTTTAGATATTAAAATGGCTTAATTTGCATAAAAATAAACTGTCCACGGAAAGCCTGTACAGGCCCCGTCAAATAAGTTACAGGTGTCACTTGACCACCTGTAACTTATTTGACGGGGCCTCCACAGGCTTTCCGTGGACAATGCATTAAGTTTCAAGAGTTTTATTTGTCACATACACAATTATTTAGGGTTAGGGTTAGGGTTAATAGGTCATATTTTATTAATAAGATTATTTTATTGCATAATACCTACAGTAGAGTGCTCAGGAAACACCGTCAAGAAGTTTCATGTACATTGGAGGTATTAAAATGGCTTAATTTGCATAAAAATAAACTGTCCACGGAAAGCCTGTACAGGCCCCGTCAAATAAGTTACAGGTGTCACTTGACCACCTGTAACTTATTTGACGGGGCCTCCACAGGCTTTCCGTGGACAATGCATTAATAGGTCATATTTTATTAATAAGATTATTTTATTGCATATAATCTACAGTACAGTGCTCAATAAACACCGTACAACAGTTTCATGTACATTTTAGGTATTAAAATGGCTTAATTTGCATAAAAATAAACTGTCCACGGAAAGCCTGTACAGGCCCCGTCAAATAAGTTACAGGTGTCACTTGACCACCTGTAACTTATTTGACGGGGCCTCCACAGGCTTTCCGTGGACAATGCATTAATAGGTCATATTTTATTAATAAGATTATTTTATTGCATATAATCTACAGTACAGTGCTCAATAAACACCGTACAACAGTTTCATGTACATTTTAGGTATTAAAATGGCTTAATTTGCATAAAAATAAACTGTCCACGGAAAGCCTGTACAGGCCCCATCAAATAAGTTACAGGTGTCACTTGACCACCTGTAACTTATTTGACGGGGCCTCCACAGGCTTTCCGTGGACAATGCATTAATAGGTCATATTTTATTAATAAGATAATTTTATTGCATATAATCTACAGTACAGTGCTCAATAAACACCGTACAACAGTTTCATGTACATTTTAGGTATTAAAATGGCTTAATTTGCATAAAAGTGCACTGTCCACGGAAAGCCTGCACAGGCCCCGTCAAATAAGTTACAGGTGTCACTTGACCACCTGTAACTTATTTGACGGGGCCTCCACAGGCTTTCCGTGCACAATGCATTAATAGTTCATATTTTATTAATAAGATTATTTTATTGCATACAATCTACAGTACAGTGCTCAATAAACACCGTACAACAGTTTCATGTACATTGAAGCTATTAAAATGGCTTAATTTGCATAAAAATAAACTGTCCACGGAAAGCCTGTACAGGCCCCGTCAAATAAGTTACAGGTGTCACTTGACCACCTGTAACTTATTTGACGGGGCCTCCACAGGCTTTCCGTGGACAATGCATTAATAGGTCATATTTTATTAATAAGATTATTTTATTGCATAAAATCTACAGCACAGTGCTCAGGAAACACCGTCAAGTAGTTTCATGTACATTGGAGCTATTAAAATGGCTTAATTTGCATAAAAATAAACTGTCCACGGAAAGCCTGTACAGGCCCCGTCAAATAAGTTACAGGTGTCACTTGACCACCTGTAACTTATTTGACGGGGCCTCCACAGGCTTTCCGTGGACAATGCATTAATAGTTCATATTTTATTAATAAGATTATTTTATTGCATAAAATCTACAGTACAGTGCTCAATAAACACCGTACAACAGTTTGATGTACATTGGAGCTATTAAAATGGCTTAATTTGCATAAAAATAAACTGTCCACGGAAAGCCTGTACAGGCCCCGTCAAATAAGTTACAGGTGTCACTTGACCACCTGTAACTTATTTGACGGGGCCTCCATAGGCTTTCCGTGGACAATGCATTAATAGTTCATATTTTATTAATAAGATTATTTTATTGCATAAAATCTACAGTAGAGTGCTCAATAAACACCGTACAACAGTTTCATGTACATTGGAGCTATTAAAATGGCTTAATTTGCATAAAAATAAACTGTCCACGGAAAACCTGTACAGGCCCCGTCAAATAAGTTACAGGTGTCACTTGACCACCTGTAACTTATTTGACGGGGCCTCCAGAGGCTTTCCGTGGACAATGCATTAATAGGTCATATTTTATTAATAAGATTATTTTATTGCATATAATCTACAGTACAGTGCTCAATAAACACCGTACAACAGTTTCATGTACATTTTAGGTATTAAAATGGCTTAATTTGCATAAAAATAAACTGTCCACGGAAAGCCTGTACAGGCCCCATCAAATAAGTTACAGGTGTCACTTGACAACCTGTAACTTATTTGACGGGGCCTCCACAGGCTTTCCGTGGACAATGCATTAATAGGTCATATTTTATTAATAAGATTATTTTATTGCATATAATCTACAGTACAGTGCTCAATAAACACCGTACAACAGTTTCATGTACATTTTAGGTATTAAAATGGATTAATTTGCATAAAAATAAACTGTCCACGGAAAGCCTGTACAGGCCACGTCAAATAAGTTACAGGTGTCACTTGACCATCTGTAACTTATTTGACGGGGCCTCCACAGGCTTTCCGTGGACAATGCATTAATAGGTCATATTTTATTAATAAGATTATTTTATTGCATATAATCTACAGTACAGTGCTCAATAAACACTGTACAACAGTTTCATGTACATTTTAGGTATTAAAATGGATTAATTTGCATAAAAATAAACTGTCCACGGAAAGCCTGTACAGGCCACGTCAAATAAGTTACAGGTGTCACTTGACCACCTGTAACTTATTTGACGGGGCCTCCACAGGCTTTCCGTGGACAATGCATTAATAGGTCATATTTTATTAATAAGATTATTTTATTGCATATAATCTACAGTACAGTGCTCAATAAACACCGTACAACAGTTTCATGTACATTGGAGCTATTAAAATGGCTTAATTTGCATAAAAATAAACTGTCCACGGAAAGCCTGTACAGGCCCCGTCAAATAAGTTACAGGTGTCACTTGACCACCTGTAACTTATTTGACGGGGCCTCCAGAGGCTTTCCGTGGACAATGCATTAATAGGTCATATTTTATTAATAAGATTATTTTATTGCATATAATCTACAGTACAGTGCTCAATAAACACCGTACAACAGTTTCATGTACATTTTAGGTATTAAAATGGCTTAATTTGCATAAAAATAAACTGTCCACGGAAAGCCTGTACAGGCCCCATCAAATAAGTTACAGGTGTCACTTGACAACCTGTAACTTATTTGACGGGGCCTCCACAGGCTTTCCGTGGACAATGCATTAATAGGTCATATTTTATTAATAAGATTATTTTATTGCATATAATCTACAGTACAGTGCTCAATAAACACCGTACAACAGTTTCATGTACATTTTAGGTATTAAAATGGATTAATTTGCATAAAAATAAACTGTCCACGGAAAGCCTGTACAGGCCACGTCAAATAAGTTACAGGTGTCACTTGACCATCTGTAACTTATTTGACGGGGCCTCCACAGGCTTTCCGTGGACAATGCATTAATAGGTCATATTTTATTAATAAGATTATTTTATTGCATATAATCTACAGTACAGTGCTCAATAAACACTGTACAACAGTTTCATGTACATTTTAGGTATTAAAATGGATTAATTTGCATAAAAATAAACTGTCCACGGAAAGCCTGTACAGGCCACGTCAAATAAGTTACAGGTGTCACTTGACCACCTGTAACTTATTTGACGGGGCCTCCACAGGCTTTCCGTGGACAATGCATTAATAGGTCATATTTTATTAATAAGATTATTTTATTGCATATAATCTACAGTACAGTGCTCAATAAACACCGTACAACAGTTTCATGTACATTTTAGGTATTAAAATGGCTTAATTTGCATAAAAGTGCACTGTCCACGGAAAGCCTGCACAGGCCCCGTCAAATAAGTTACAGGTGTCACTTGACCACCTGTAACTTATTTGACGGGGCCTCCACAGGCTTTCCGTGGACAATGCATTAATAGGTCATATTTTATTAATAAGATTATTTTATTGCATATAATCTACAGTACAGTGCTCAATAAACACCGTACAACAGTTTCATGTACATTTTAGGTATTAAAATGGCTTAATTTGCATAAAAGTGCACTGTCCACGGAAAGCCTGCACAGGCCCCGTCAAATAAGTTACAGGTGTCACTTGACCACCTGTAACTTATTTGACGGGGCCTCCACAGGCTTTCCGTGGACAATGAATTAATAGGTCATATTTTATTAATAAGATTATTTTATTGCATAAAATCTACAGTACAGTGCTCAGGAAACACCGTCAAGTAGTTTCATGTACATTGGAGCTATTAAAATGGCTTAATTTGCATAAAAATAAACTGTCCACGGAAAGCCTGTACAGGCCCCGTCAAATAAGTTACAGGTGTCACTTGACCACCTGTAACTTATTTGACGGGGCCTCCACAGGCTTTCCGTGCACAATGCATTAATAGTTCATATTTTATTAATAAGATTATTTTATTGCATACAATCTACAGTACAGTGCTCAATAAACACCGTACAACAGTTTCATGTACATTGGAGCTATTAAAATGGCTTAATTTGCATAAAAATAAACTGTCCACGGAAAGCCTGTACAGGCCCCGTCAAATAAGTTACAGGTGTCACTTGACCACCTGTAACTTATTTGACGGGGCCTCCACAGGCTTTCCGTGGACAATGCATTAATAGTTCATATTTTATTAATAAGATTATTTTATTGCATAATACCTACAGTACAGTGCTCAGGAAACACCGTCAAGTAGTTTCATGTACATTGAAGCTATTAAAATGGCTTAATTTGCATAAAAATAAACTGTCCACGGAAAGCCTGTACAGGCCCCGTCAAATAAGTTACAGGTGTCACTTGACCACCTGTAACTTATTTGACGGGGCCTCCACAGGCTTTCCGTGGACAATGCATTAATAGTTCATATTTTATTAATAAGATTATTTTATTGCATAATACCTACAGTACAGTGCTCAGGAAACACCGTCAAGTAGTTTCATGTACATTGAAGCTATTAAAATGGCTTAATTTGCATAAAAATAAACTGTCCACGGAAAGCCTGTACAGGCCCCGTCAAATAAGTTACAGGTGTCACTTGACCACCTGTAACTTATTTGACGGGGCCTCCACAGGCTTTCCGTGGACAATGCATTAATAGGTCATATTTTATTAATAAGATTATTTTATTGCATAAAATCTACAGTACAGTGCTCAGGAAACACCGTCAAGTAGTTTCATGTACATTGGAGCTATTAAAATGGCTTAATTTGCATAAAAATAAACTGTCCACGGAAAGCCTGTACAGGCCCCGTCAAATAAGTTACAGGTGTCACTTGACCACCTGTAACTTATTTGACGGGGCCTCCACAGGCTTTCCGTGGACAATGCATTAATAGTTCATATTTTATTAATAAGATTATTTTATTGCATAAAATCTACAGTACAGTGCTCAATAAACACCGTACAACAGTTTGATGTACATTGGAGCTATTAAAATGGCTTAATTTGCATAAAAATAAACTGTCCACGGAAAGCCTGTACAGGCCCCGTCAAATAAGTTACAGGTGTCACTTGACCACCTGTAACTTATTTGACGGGGCCTCCATAGGCTTTCCGTGGACAATGCATTAATAGTTCATATTTTATTAATAAGATTATTTTATTGCATAAAATCTACAGTAGAGTGCTCAATAAACACCGTACAACAGTTTCATGTACATTGGAGCTATTAAAATGGCTTAATTTGCATAAAAATAAACTGTCCACGGAAAGCCTGTACAGGCCCCGTCAAATAAGTTACAGGTGTCACTTGACCACCTGTAACTTATTTGACGGGGCCTCCAGAGGCTTTCCGTGGACAATGCATTAATAGGTCATACTTTATTAATAAGATTATTTTATTGCATATAATCTACAGTACAGTGCTCAATAAACACCGTACAACAGTTTCATGTACATTTTAGGTATTAAAAAGGCTTAATTTGCATAAAAATAAACTGTCCACGGAAAGCCTGTACAGGCCCCATCAAATAAGTTACAGGTGTCACTTGACAACCTGTAACTTATTTGACGGGGCCTCCACAGGCTTTCCGTGGACAATGCATTAATAGGTCATATTTTATTAATAAGATTATTTTATTGCATATAATCTACAGTACAGTGCTCAATAAACACCGTACAACAGTTTCATGTACATTTTAGGTATTAAAATGGATTAATTTGCATAAAAATAAACTGTCCACGGAAAGCCTGTACAGGCCACGTCAAATAAGTTACAGGTGTCACTTGACCATCTGTAACTTATTTGACGGGGCCTCCACAGGCTTTCCGTGGACAATGCATTAATAGGTCATATTTTATTAATAAGATTATTTTATTGCATATAATCTACAGTACAGTGCTCAATAAACACTGTACAACAGTTTCATGTACATTTTAGGTATTAAAATGGATTAATTTGCATAAAAATAAACTGTCCACGGAAAGCCTGTACAGGCCACGTCAAATAAGTTACAGGTGTCACTTGACCACCTGTAACTTATTTGACGGGGCCTCCACAGGCTTTCCGTGGACAATGCATTAATAGGTCATATTTTATTAATAAGATTATTTTATTGCATATAATCTACAGTACAGTGCTCAATAAACACCGTACAACAGTTTCATGTACATTTTAGGTATTAAAATGGCTTAATTTGCATAAAAGTGCACTGTCCACGGAAAGCCTGCACAGGCCCCGTCAAATAAGTTACAGGTGTCACTTGACCACCTGTAACTTATTTGACGGGGCCTCCAGAGGCTTTCCGTGGACAATGCATTAATAGGTCATATTTTATTAATAAGATTATTTTATTGCATATAATCTACAGTACAGTGCTCAATAAACACCGTACAACAGTTTCATGTACATTTTAGGTATTAAAATGGCTTAATTTGCATAAAAATAAACTGTCCACGGAAAGCCTGTACAGGCCCCATCAAATAAGTTACAGGTGTCACTTGACAACCTGTAACTTATTTGACGGGGCCTCCACAGGCTTTCCGTGGACAATGCATTAATAGGTCATATTTTATTAATAAGATTATTTTATTGCATATAATCTACAGTACAGTGCTCAATAAACACTGTACAACAGTTTCATGTACATTTTAGGTATTAAAATGGATTAATTTGCATAAAAATAAACTGTCCACGGAAAGCCTGTACAGGCCCCGTCAAATAAGTTACAGGTGTCACTTGACCACCTGTAACTTATTTGACGGGGCCTCCAGAGGCTTTCCGTGGACAATGCATTAATAGGTCATATTTTATTAATAAGATTATTTTATTGCATATAATCTACAGTACAGTGCTCAATAAACACCGTACAACAGTTTCATGTACATTTTAGGTATTAAAATGGATTAATTTGCATAAAAATAAACTGTCCACGGAAAGCCTGTACAGGCCCCGTCAAATAAGTTACAGGTGTCACTTGACCACCTGTAACTTATTTGACGGGGCCTCCACAGGCTTTCCGTGGACAATGCATTAATAGGTCATATTTTATTAATAAGATTATTTTATTGCATATAATCTACAGTACAGTGCTCAATAAACACCGTACAACAGTTTCATGTACATTTTAGGTATTAAAATGGCTTAATTTGCATAAAAGTGCACTGTCCACGGAAAGCCTGCACAGGCCCCGTCAAATAAGTTACAGGTGTCACTTGACCACCTGTAACTTATTTGACGGGGCCTCCACAGGCTTTCCGTGGACAATGAATTAATAGGTCATATTTTATTAATAAGATTATTTTATTGCATAAAATCTACAGTACAGTGCTCAGGAAACACCGTCAAGTAGTTTCATGTACATTGGAGCTATTAAAATGGCTTAATTTGCATAAAAATAAACTGTCCACGGAAAGCCTGTACAGGCCCCGTCAAATAAGTTACAGGTGTCACTTGACCACCTGTAACTTATTTGACGGGGCCTCCACAGGCTTTCCGTGCACAATGCATTAATAGTTCATATTTTATTAATAAGATTATTTTATTGCATACAATCTACAGTACAGTGCTCAATAAACACCGTACAACAGTTTCATGTACATTGGAGCTATTAAAATGGCTTAATTTGCATAAAAATAAACTGTCCACGGAAAGCCTGTACAGGCCCCGTCAAATAAGTTACAGGTGTCACTTGACCACCTGTAACTTATTTGACGGGGCCTCCACAGGCTTTCCGTGGACAATGCATTAATAGTTCATATTTTATTAATAAGATTATTTTATTGCATAATACCTACAGTACAGTGCTCAGGAAACACCGTCAAGTAGTTTCATGTACATTGGAGCTATTAAAATGGCTTAATTTGCATAAAAATAAACTGTCCACGGAAAGCCTGTACAGGCCCCGTCAAATAAGTTACAGGGTTAGGGTTAGGGTTAGGTATCTAAGAATCCAGAAATCAGAACAGGTCTGATCTCGGTTAGGCACTGGCACACATTTCAAAGGCCCGCTTCCGTCCCAACTCCAAAAAAGAACCCCCTCCAACAGCACCTCCACATGTTTTATTTGTTCCCATTGTTCTAAATGTTGTCTCATAGAGTCTGTGTCCTGTATCTCCTCCAAACAGGTGTATATTTATTGGTCTGATGTTGTTTTAATATTGTGTATATGTATATTTATGTATTTAAAACCATCATGATAAAAAATCAGTAATATATTTATTAGTGCAATTTAAGCAATCATGATTAAGTAATATATTCTATTAACTCTCACAAGTCCCCACATGTCCATCAAGTGGTAAAACGTTATATTGTGCATCTCTATCTACCCCATGACCTTTTGACCCCTGTATTATATTTTAAAGACTGAAATTGTTGTTACTAAACAGAATACTTTTTCTTGAGTTAATTAAATGTACAAAATCAATGTAATTAGCAAAACAGGGCCACAACACCAAGGGTTCACCGTGTCAGGGCTGGGACGCCGAGGGCCCACCACCCAAGGGCTGCAAAATCAAGGTGCACGCCAACCAGGTGCACCCCAATCAGGTGTTCTCCTGCCAGGGGTATTCGCCCAAGGCCTACCATCTCTAGGTGTAAGGTTTGAGGTGGGTGAATTCATTAGGTCTACCATCTCTAGGTGTAAGGTTTGAGGTGGGTGAATTCATTAGGTCTACCAACTCTAGGTGTCAGGTTTGAGGTGGGTGAATTCATTAGGTCTACCATCTCTAGGTGTCAGGTTTGAGGTGGGTGAATTCATTAGGTCTACCAACTCTAGGTGTCAGGTTTGGGGTGGGTGAATCCATTAGGTCCACTAAATCTAGGTGTAAGATTTGGGATGATAAGTTTCGTCAATTCCAGTGGCTTTAGGTGTTAGGTGTATGGGGGTGTACACCATAAAATAGGGTGTCTTTAGGTGTCAGGTGTGATGGGTTACATGCATAAAATTTTGGGACTTAAGGTTTAGGAGGAGAATGGGTACACGATTAATAATCAGGGTGTTACTTGGGGCCTGCTGGGTCATGCCAGCAGACACACCTGAACTCCATAAGAATTCTTATCATTATTGTGTGATTTTAAAGATAAGAGACACAGACCCTAAGGTCTCCAACACACTGACCAAAAGAAAAAAAAGGAAAAACCAGACTTAGAAGAAAAATAACCATAAAAATGATTAAAATAGAAAGATGGACAGTAAGGTTACGCTTCGTTGAGGCCTCTGGGGTAGAGAGAGTCCAATTTTTTAATCCAGACCCTCTCCGCCCTGAGCCTCTCCGAGAGCGTCCAAAAGGGGTTCGACTCCAATCCTGAAACTCTGAGGGCATCTAGGCCATGTATTAAAAAGTGTCTAACTACATATCGTCTCTTTTCAATTTTATTACGAATGTTATACGAATGCTGATAGATTCTAAGTAACAATTGGTTCTTTGTCTGCCCCACATATTGTTTGTGGCATTTGGAACAAGATATGAGATAGACACAGTTTGAGACATGTGCTGACATGTTTCTCTGCACTTGGAAGAGTTGTTTGTTGGTTTTATTCTGGACCATTCTTTTGCCCACAAAGTGCTTATAAACCCCAGATTTACTCACTTTACAGGATGTTGTGATTTTACTAGAAACCAAGGTATCCAATAAGTTCTTGTTTCGTTTGTAAGCCGCTATCGGTCTATGTTTGGTCAGAAATTTAGTTGGTTCCATGAATTTGGTGAAATTTTCCTTGGTTGCTCTATTTAATTGAGTACTTTGTTGTGAATAGAAGGAAACTAATGGTATGATTTTGTTTCTAATCTGTGTTTCCTTGGTTGGATTAGTCACAAAGTTAGTGAAGGCCCTAAGCACACTCCTCAAATAGCTTCTCGAGTACCCTCGCTTCTTCAAAGCTTTAAAGAGGATTCCTACAGCAATCTTAAACTCAGATGTTTGTGAGCATATTCTATGAAAGCGAAGAAGCTGTGATTTAAGAATTCCTTTAAAAGTATGCTTAGGGTGGTAACTGGCTCTGTGTAATAATGAGTGAGTGTCTGTGGGCTTAAAATACACTTTGTAGTCCAACTGATTGGTCATTTCAAATTTGGGTCCTTTGTAGGTGATGACATCAAGAAAATTAACTGAATTTTCATCAATTTCGTATTTTATCCTGATGGATTTTTGATGACGGTTCAGATGATCAGCAAATTCAATAAACTCCTCCTTACCGTATGTCCAGATGCCCCAGATGTCATCCAAAAATCTAAAATACGAGAAGGGCTGGAGATGAAAAGAGGACACCGCAGTTTGTTCCCAATGGGCCATATAGATATTGGCGTAAGAAGGGGCGAACTTCTTGCCCATGGCCGTCCCCTTAGTTTGTAAATAAAATTTAGAGCCAAATTCAAAATCGTTTTTAGTCAAATTAATTTCTAGTAGTTTTAAAATAAAATCATCGGGTCTTTTCACGTCAGGATATTTGTTCATGCAATCTCTCACGGCAGCCATACCGACTCCGGTCTCTATATTGGTGTACAAACTGTCGATGTCCATGGTGAAGAGAAATGAATTAGATGGGAGAATAAGATTTTTTGTTTTAGAGATAAAATCATAGGTGTCTTTTAGGTAACTACCATGACGTTGCGAAATGGGACTAAGGAAATACTCAATATATTCTGCTGTAAAATAAGTCTCACTGTCGCAATCCGACACGATAGGCCTCCCAGGAGGTATTTTATGTGGTGTACTCCACTTTTCTGGTTCTTTGTGTATTTTTGGTAACAAATAAAATCTTCTTGGTCTCGGTGTACCAGAACCAGACAAGTAATCTCTCTGTTTCCCACTAATTATCTTTTTCTCATACATCTCATTTAAAATTTCTCGTACTTCCAGTATGGTTTTTGGATAAATTGGTTCTGTGAGAGAGCAATAGTGCTCTGTCACAGAAAGTTGCCTTTTTCCTTCCCAAAGATAATCTGTTTTACTCATGATGACGACTGCATTACCCTTGTCAGCTGGTTTGATAACGATGTCACAATTGTTTTTAAGTTCATGAATTGCTTTTCTCTCACTTTTACTCAAATTCTGTCTTTCTAGAAGGCCCCAATTCAGGTGTTGATACGCATACCGATCTGCTCTAATTAGAGAAACCACCTGGGGTGGCAAACTAGACAAGGCAGGTGTCCAATCAGAATTATGAGTAAAAGGAGTTCTTTTTTTCTCACTTTTTTTGCCTTCAAAAAAGGCGTCTAATTTAATACGCCTATGATAGGCCTGTAGGCTCTGCAATAATTCTAATTTTTGTGTTTTGACGTTATCGGGGACCATAACAAAGGAAAGGCCTTTCTTCAAGATCGCCCGCTGTCCAGTTGTCAAGACGAGCGGGGACAAATTAACGATAAGTTTTTCTTGACTACCTATTGGGTTGACGGCGTCGGCAAGTTTAGCGACCGAACCCAATGTTCTAACATGTATCTGCCCGTTGCAGCTGTCCAGTGCAAGTTATCGCTTTCGACCTGAAACTGGGCAACGGGCAACAATTGGAGAAAGTTGAGACTGTCCTTGATGTACTTGTTTATGTCCTCAAGGTATCTTTGTTCATCAATCGGAAGCAAGTCACAATAATTGATCATCGGAACTACGATCTCGGTATGCGGTAATCGGGTTCTGGCTACTCTGTAAGCCCTCTGTATCTCTTTGTTCGTTGAAGTAAAACATCTCTGAGATCGGTTATTTAATCCAAACGACAACAACAACACTTCCGGTTCCATCGCGATTGTGGCTTTTTCTATGAGATTGCCCGCGTGTTGGAACTTCGCGCCCGGGAAGCTGTCTATTTGAAGATCAGAGATGTTGAAGGCCGGGATCCTGGAAACGTTAGAATCCCCGATTATCACATACCTTTTCTTTAGGTTCAAGCTCCAGTCAATTTGTTTACGGTCTGTGTTTATGTGACGGTATGGTCTGCCGACCGATTTTGGTGTCGGTGGAGCTATTATTGTGATTTGCTTCTGAGGTGTTTGTTCTATCTGCAGTGATTGGGTTGTGCGTTCCTCTTCTATGGGTCGCATAACAATCTTCTGTCCCTCTTCCTTTTCCACCACCTTTGTGGGTGTGATACGTGCTAAAGAGCTAACAGAATACTCAGAAATTTGATAGTCCAGAGAATCATCAGAAGAAAAAAGAGGAAGGCTCTGAATTCTAGAAGAAGAAGAAGAAGAAGAAGGGAGTGACTTTTTAGTCTCTTCAACCTTAGATGTGCTGGGAACAACGTTAGACGTGCTCGGACCAGCCTCAGTATGTGTACGTTTTGGTTCTTCTGAAACGACAATTTTTTCGTCTCTTTTCAAAATTCCTTCCTGAACCAAAATGTCAGTAATCTCCTTATAACGTTTCAGCTGTTCCTCATTAAAATCCTCCGTAAATGTCCTTTTCGTAACCTCTTGTGTATCAGTAACCTCTGTGGCCATGTCTGTGGCCAGATCTTGAGGTTCCTGATCCACATCAATCTCCTCTGCAAGAATTCTGCGTCTTGCACGTTGCAGTGGAGATCTTTGAGGTAAGGCTGGGGTGGGCTGTATGCCCGGTTTGGGCACCAGAGGGGGAAACTCCTGATCAAACGACCAGTCAGACCTATTAGGTGGGGGACTGGATGGAGTTCTTACATCCTCCCACCTTCTAGGTGATGTCTGTACCTCTACATGTATGTGAGAAGTATCTTTTTTGGGTCTGACAACCAAAGGTGCGTGTGTGTGCATGTCTGGTTCGACCAAGAGAGCTTTGGGAGGTTCTATTTTGGTAGCTTGTCTCTGATCTTTCTCCTGTTGTTTTCTATCGTACTCGTTACAAGTCTCTGCCGTGAATAGAGCCTCGGCTCTCTCAAAAACTTCAGAGTTAATTCTCCTCCCAAAGTTCTTTGTGGCCCAATTGGTGGCCGTCTGAAAGGCTTGGAACCAATGGGCTTGGTCTGTACGCTCTTTTAGTTCCACCAGCGTACTATCAATCAGTTTCTCGTAGTGTTCCTCCAAAATGACCTGAGCATTTGTTGACCATTTTTGTGCATTGTCCTCTAACAACTTTTTCACCGTGTCGTTAGGCATTGCTGGTTTAATGGAATTGGTCAACAATTTAGTCAGTCTTTTGAAGGTCACTGGACTGTTGTTAGTTACTTTGGTTGTGACCTTCTCTAGGTGATGGACCAGCCTTATCAAATCATACATAAGTTTCATGGCCGTCCTCAACCTGGGTGAAGCTGGAGTGTAATTTGATTTAACGTTAGTTTGTTCTTGAAAATATCTCTGAGGTCCCCCCCTATCTTTCTGTCTTTTCTTGGGGAACGGACGGTAAACTCTATCCCTTTGTCTTTCCACTCTCTCGGGTGGTTGTTCGGTTCTGATGTCTCTGCCAGCTTGGTAAGCATCCGAGATTGTGTTATGTCCCCTGTTGGAAGAGGAGTGGGAGGATTCGATATGTGTGTCTCTTTGACTATATGTATGGGGACGGGCAGATTGTAAATTGCGTCTCTCATCTTCTTCTTCTTGAACATACGAGTCACATTCGATTTCATCCTCCCCATAGAATTCTCCTCCTCTCTCTTCCATCATGAATCGACTGCGCACCCTCTTCTTGTTTTTTCTCTTGGGTTTTCTTTTTGGAAAATCATCTTCAAAATGGTCATAAGAGAGTGGTGCGTGTGAATTTTGTCTGGGCAAAGATCTGATTTTTCTATCGTCTAAAGCCTCTCTGTATGTTTGTTGTCTTTTGTATTTAGAATTTACAAACTCTCGGTTGTCAGGAAAATAATCGATCTGTTTGTTTGGAAAATATCTGTTTTCCCTTATTTCCCCCCTTGAGTTTGTCCTACGAGTTTCTCTGCCTCGTGGAATTGTGTCATTTTCATAAGACCATTTGTTTTTCTGAGTGGTGTAATTATTTGGATCATAATAACGATAATCAATTTGATAATCGTCATTATTCCAGCGGTCATGTCGGTGAGCCCGTACACGGGCTGTTTGTTTATGATTAGCGTCGTACGAGAGACGTGGACGGTTATTCTCGTCGCGGAAAAAGGATTCCCCTCTCTCCCTCCATCCCTCCCGACGTGGGCTAGTAGCACGTAGACGTGCTGTTGGGTTTCTTGAGGTGTAACGCGGTTCTTCGTCAGATGGAAAAGACGCGAATCTCACGCGCAGCCTCGGTGTTTGTCTGTATCTCTCTCCTACTCTCGCCATTACAGTGTTTCTTTGTTACAAAGTGAATGGATTCTTCGAAATAACGACGTTAATTGCAAATCGCGACGTTTCGAAGTATACAACTTCTTCTTCAGGCTATTGCTGTAACGTCGTCAGGCTAGAATGTATCAGATGTAAGCTAGAGTAACTGCTATCTCGAGTGCAAGTGAGCAAATGACTGTCTGTGTCCGCCTCTCTGTTACGCTGTCACAGAGGGCGGCGGCTTCTGACGTCATCCTCATTCAGAGCACATATACAGTCAATTTAATGAAGAAAACTCGCAAATAAAACATGAAAATGATCAGCTTTGGGTCAAACAATCCTCCCATTGTTTCTCAAAGACTTTTATCTGTCCCCCCATCCTTTCCTAACCCTGTAGGATTTTGTTTATCGTGTTTTTGACGCCAAAGTAATGTTTGTTTGTAAATAACTCGCGAGCTCCTTCATCAAAACACTCCAGACTTCCAAATATTGTAAGATAACAAATATAAGAATTTTTTGAAGTGCATTTGGCGTCGAACCAACAAAGTTTCCCTTTTGGAAAACACTAAAAAGTGTCCTAGAATTTCTTGCTGCGTCACAGCATATGCAAATCAATCAATCCTTGTCTGTCCATTATAAATAAATATAAATAGTTGAAAATCCATCGTGAAATCATGATCTTATAACAAATATGCCTTAAAACAGACAAAAAGTGAATGAATATTTAAGTTTAAGGCATATTTAAGAGTATTTCAATTCACTGATGTTTCAATGTGGTGTTATTCAATGTCTTCTGTGTATTAAATTATAATAGTCAGTATGAATGTGGAGTTAAATACTGTAGAAGATTGCTGATGTTAAGAAATCCTTCTCAAAGTGGTCCTGAAGTGCCAAGACGTGGCTCTGGCTTGAGTTAGGTATCTAAGAATCCAGAAATCAGAACAGGTCTGATCTCGGTTAGGCACTGGCACACATTTCAAAGGCCCGCTTCCGTCCCAACTCCAAAAAAGAACCCCCTCCAACAGCACCTCCACATGTTTTATTTGTTCCCATTGTTCTAAATGTTGTCTCATAGAGTCTGTGTCCTGTATCTCCTCCAAACAGGTGTATATTTATTGGTCTGATGTTGTTTTAATATTGTGTATATGTATATTTATGTATTTAAAACCATCATGATAAAAAATCAGTAATATATTTATTAGTGCAATTTAAGCAATCATGATTAAGTAATATATTCTATTAACTCTCACAAGTCCCCACATGTCCATCAAGTGGTAAAACGTTATATTGTGCATCTCTATCTACCCCATGACCTTTTGACCCCTGTATTATATTTTAAAGACTGAAATTGTTGTTACTAAACAGAATACTTTTTCTTGAGTTAATTAAATGTACAAAATCAATGTAATTAGCAAAACAGGGCCACAACACCAAGGGTTCACCGTGTCAGGGCTGGGACGCCGAGGGCCCACCACCCAAGGGCTGCAAAATCAAGGTGCACGCCAACCAGGTGCACCCCAATCAGGTGTTCTCCTGCCAGGGGTATTCGCCCAAGGCCTACCATCTCTAGGTGTAAGGTTTGAGGTGGGTGAATTCATTAGGTCTACCATCTCTAGGTGTAAGGTTTGAGGTGGGTGAATTCATTAGGTCTACCAACTCTAGGTGTCAGGTTTGAGGTGGGTGAATTCATTAGGTCTACCATCTCTAGGTGTCAGGTTTGAGGTGGGTGAATTCATTAGGTCTACCAACTCTAGGTGTCAGGTTTGGGGTGGGTGAATCCATTAGGTCCACTAAATCTAGGTGTAAGATTTGGGATGATAAGTTTCGTCAATTCCAGTGGCTTTAGGTGTTAGGTGTATGGGGGTGTACACCATAAAATAGGGTGTCTTTAGGTGTCAGGTGTGATGGGTTACATGCATAAAATTTTGGGACTTAAGGTTTAGGAGGAGAATGGGTACACGATTAATAATCAGGGTGTTACTTGGGGCCTGCTGGGTCATGCCAGCAGACACACCTGAACTCCATAAGAATTCTTATCATTATTGTGTGATTTTAAAGATAAGAGACACAGACCCTAAGGTCTCCAACACACTGACCAAAAGAAAAAAAAGGAAAAACCAGACTTAGAAGAAAAATAACCATAAAAATGATTAAAATAGAAAGATGGACAGTAAGGTTACGCTTCGTTGAGGCCTCTGGGGTAGAGAGAGTCCAATTTTTTAATCCAGACCCTCTCCGCCCTGAGCCTCTCCGAGAGCGTCCAAAAGGGGTTCGACTCCAATCCTGAAACTCTGAGGGCATCTAGGCCATGTATTAAAAAGTGTCTAACTACATATCGTCTCTTTTCAATTTTATTACGAATGTTATACGAATGCTGATAGATTCTAAGTAACAATTGGTTCTTTGTCTGCCCCACATATTGTTTGTGGCATTTGGAACAAGATATGAGATAGACACAGTTTGAGACATGTGCTGACATGTTTCTCTGCACTTGGAAGAGTTGTTTGTTGGTTTTATTCTGGACCATTCTTTTGCCCACAAAGTGCTTATAAACCCCAGATTTACTCACTTTACAGGATGTTGTGATTTTACTAGAAACCAAGGTATCCAATAAGTTCTTGTTTCGTTTGTAAGCCGCTATCGGTCTATGTTTGGTCAGAAATTTAGTTGGTTCCATGAATTTGGTGAAATTTTCCTTGGTTGCTCTATTTAATTGAGTACTTTGTTGTGAATAGAAGGAAACTAATGGTATGATTTTGTTTCTAATCTGTGTTTCCTTGGTTGGATTAGTCACAAAGTTAGTGAAGGCCCTAAGCACACTCCTCAAATAGCTTCTCGAGTACCCTCGCTTCTTCAAAGCTTTAAAGAGGATTCCTACAGCAATCTTAAACTCAGATGTTTGTGAGCATATTCTATGAAAGCGAAGAAGCTGTGATTTAAGAATTCCTTTAAAAGTATGCTTAGGGTGGTAACTGGCTCTGTGTAATAATGAGTGAGTGTCTGTGGGCTTAAAATACACTTTGTAGTCCAACTGATTGGTCATTTCAAATTTGGGTCCTTTGTAGGTGATGACATCAAGAAAATTAACTGAATTTTCATCAATTTCGTATTTTATCCTGATGGATTTTTGATGACGGTTCAGATGATCAGCAAATTCAATAAACTCCTCCTTACCGTATGTCCAGATGCCCCAGATGTCATCCAAAAATCTAAAATACGAGAAGGGCTGGAGATGAAAAGAGGACACCGCAGTTTGTTCCCAATGGGCCATATAGATATTGGCGTAAGAAGGGGCGAACTTCTTGCCCATGGCCGTCCCCTTAGTTTGTAAATAAAATTTAGAGCCAAATTCAAAATCGTTTTTAGTCAAATTAATTTCTAGTAGTTTTAAAATAAAATCATCGGGTCTTTTCACGTCAGGATATTTGTTCATGCAATCTCTCACGGCAGCCATACCGACTCCGGTCTCTATATTGGTGTACAAACTGTCGATGTCCATGGTGAAGAGAAATGAATTAGATGGGAGAATAAGATTTTTTGTTTTAGAGATAAAATCATAGGTGTCTTTTAGGTAACTACCATGACGTTGCGAAATGGGACTAAGGAAATACTCAATATATTCTGCTGTAAAATAAGTCTCACTGTCGCAATCCGACACGATAGGCCTCCCAGGAGGTATTTTATGTGGTGT
>NW_027636817.1:92500-106202 GCF_936440315.1 Barbus barbus | reverse complement strand
AGGTTCAGGGACGGTGGCGTTGGATAGGAGCCGTCGAGCTGTTAAAACGCCCCGAGTTTGGTGGAGTTTGACCCCGCCTAGGGTGAGTTATTCCCGGTCAAAGTTTCAACTTTGGGGGGCTCTTGCTCCGGCCCCCGAGGGACCTCGGGCTCGGGGAGGGCGGCGTCGGAGCGGGGAGGACGAGCTCTGTCGCGATCCGTCGTCGTCTCATTTTCGGGCTCGGGTCGAACTTCCAGGCCCTTCGAGGTAGCTCGTCGTGCCCGGGACGGTGAGCTTTGGGCGGCCAGAAGGAGGTGGCTCGAGAGGGGTGGATGAAATAGGTTTTTCGCTCGTAACTCGGCGAGGCGGGGGTCCTCGGGGCCGAAACTCGGGGTGACGGTAGGGCTCTTCGGGCCCGTCCGAACGCGACCGGCCCCGAGTTCCGGGGCGCTCCGGTTCCGGAGTTACGGGGGTCTTTGTCCGAAACTTTGCGGGGCCGTAGCTCGGCCGCCCTCGGGGCTATCGACGCGGGCCAGGCGGCTTCCGATAGAGGGCGGGCGGGCCTATCGAACGAGCCCCGTCCCGTGGAGTTGGCCCGCGCGTAGGGTGAGTTATTCTCGGTCAAAGTTTCAACTTTGGAGGCCTGTATCTCTGGCCCCCGAGGGACCTCAGGCTCGGGGACGGTGGCGTTGGATAGGGGCCTCCCAGCTCTAATTTTACTCCGAGTTTGGTGGAGTTTGTCCCCGCCTAGGGTGAGTTATTCCCGGTCAAAGTTTCAACTTTGGAGGCCTGTATCTCCGGCCCCCGAGGGAGCTTAGGTTCAGGGACGGTGGCGTTGGATAGGGGCCGTCGAGCTGTTAAAACGCCCCGAGTTTGGTGGAGTTTTTCCCCTTCTAGGGTGAGTTATTCCCGGTCAAAGTTTCAAATTTGGAGGCCCGTATCTCCGGCCCCCGAGGGAGCTTAGGTTCAGGGACGGTGGCGTTGGATAGGGGCTGTCGAGCTGTTAAAACGCCCCGAGTTTGGTGGAGTTTTTCCCCGCCTAGGGTGAGTTATTCCCGGTCAAAGTTTCAAATTTGGGGGGCTCTATCTCCGGCCCCCGAGGGACCTCGGGCTCGGGGACGGTGGCGTCGGATAGGGGCCGTCGAGCTGTTAAAACGCCCCGAGTTTGGTGTAGTTCCTCCCCGCCTAGGGTGAGTTATTCCCGGTCAAAGTTTCAACTTTGGGGGGCTCTATCTCCGGCCCCCGAGGGACCTCGGGCTCGGGGACGGTGGCGTCGGATAGGGGCCGTCGAGCTGTTAAAACGCCCCGAGTTTGGTGTAGTTCCTCCCCGCCTAGGGTGAGTTATTCCCGGTCAAAGTTTCAACTTTGGGGGGCTCTATCTCCGGCCCCCGAGGGACCTCGGGCTCGGGGACGGCGGCGTTGGATAGGGGCCGTCGAGCTGTTAAAACGCCCCGAGTTTGGTGTAGATCGTCCACGCCTAGGGTGAGTTATTCCCGGTCAAAGTTTCAACTTTGGGGGGCTCTATCTCCGGCCCCCGAGGGACCTCGGGCTCGGGGACGGTGGCGTCGGAGCGGGGAGGACGAGCTCTGTCGCGATCCGTCGTCGTCTCATTTTTGGGCTCGGGTCGAACTTCCAGGCCCTTCGAGGTACCTCGTCATGCCCAGGAGAGAGCACCTCTCGGGCTTGCCTCGAAGGTCGTGGACCCTGGAGGAATTTCCGCTCAGAAAAATGACTAAGTCGATAATGGGGGCTTGGGCCAGACTTCCACCCTCTCAGAGGTACCGCGGCAGGCCGACGAAGGTGCCTCTTCCTCGGGCATTTCCGGATTCGACCGCGACCTGGAGGTCCGTTCGTTAGAGGGTTTGATTTTCGCAGGCGATTTCGATTTTGGCGACGCGTAAAAAAGTGACCTTGGGGGCTTTTTCGAGCGATGCCGTGCCCATGGGGGGGTCGCCCCGGGGGGGCCTAACGGACCCCCAAGCCCCTCGCTCCGTAACGATGAAAGCTAAGCTCCAGGGGCTTTTTCGAGCGATGCCATGCCCAGGTAAGGGTGACCCTGGCGGGGTCTGACGCACCCCCGCGCCCCCCCCTCTATAACGATGAAAGCTAAGCTCCAGGGGCTTTTTCGAGCGATGCCGTGCCCAGGGAAGGGTGACCCTGGCGGGGTCTGACGTACCCCCACGCCCCTCACTCCAGGAATTGACGGTTCTCTATAACGATGAACGCTAAGCTCCAGGGGCTTTTTCGAGCGATGCCGTGCCCAGGGAAGGGTGACCCTGGGGGGGTCCGACGTGCCCCCACGCCCCTCACTCTATAACGATGAAAGCTAAGCTCCAGGGGCTTTTTCGAGCGATGCCGTGCCCAGGGAAGGGTGACCCTGGCGGGGTCTAACGTACCCCCACGCCCCTCACTCCAGGAATTGACGGTTCTCTATAACGATGAAAGCTAAGCTCCGGGGGCTTTTTCGAGCGATGCCGTGCCCAGGGAAGGGTGACCCTGGGGGGGTCCGACGTACCCCCACGCCCCTCACTCTAAAACGATGAAAGCTAAGCTCCAGGGGCTTTTTCGAGCGATGCCGTGCCCAGGGAAGGGTGACCCTGGCGGGGTCTAACGTACCCCCACGCCCCTCACTCCAGGAATTGACGGTTCTCTATAACGATGAAAGCTAAGCTCCAGGGGCTTTTTCGAGCGATGCCGTGCCCAGGGAAGGGTGACCCTGGCGGGGTCTAACGTACCCCCACGCCCCTCACTCCAGGCATTGACGGTTCTCTATAACGATGAAAGCTAAGCTCCAGGGGCTTTTTCGAGCGATGCCGTGCCCAGGGAAGGGTGACCCTGGCGGGGTCTAACGTACCCCCACGCCCCTCACTCCAGGAATTGACGGTTCTCTATAACGATGAAAGCTAAGCTCCAGGGGCTTTTTCGAGCGACGCCGTGCCCAGGGAAGGGTGACCCTGGCGGGGTCTAACGTACCCCCACGCCCCTCACTCCAGGCATTGACGGTTCTCTATAACGATGAAAGCTAAGCTCCAGGGGCTTTTTCGAGCGACGCCGTGCCCAGGGAAGGGTGACCCTGGCGGGGTCTAACGTACCCCCACGCCCCTCACTCCGTAACGATGAAAGCTAAGCTCCAGGGGCTTTTTCGAGCGACGCCGTGCCCAGGGAAGGGTGACCCTGGCGGGGTCTAACGTACCCCCACGCCCCTCACTCCAGGAATTGACGGTTCTCTATAACGATGAAAGCTAAGCTCCAGGGGCTTTTTCGAGCGATGCCGTGCCCAGGGAAGGGTGACCCTGGGGGGGTCTGACGTACCCCCACGCCCCTCACTCTAAAACGATGAAAGCTAAGCTCCAGGGGCTTTTTCGAGCGATGCCGTGCCCAGGGAAGGGTGACCCTGGCGGGGTCTAACGTACCCCCACGCCCCTCACTCCAGGAATTGACGGTTCTCTATAACGATGAACGCTAAGCTCCAGGGGCTTTTTCGAGCGACGGTATGCCCACAGAGGCATCTCCTGGTTGGGGTCGGCACTTCCCCAACGCCCCTCGGTCCGGTTGCGGTTGACGAGCTCCAGGGGCTTTATCGAGCGACGGTATGCCCAGAGAGGCATCTCCTGGTTGGGGTCGGCACGTCCCCGACGCCCCTCGGTCCGTTCTGGGATGACCAGTGGCGAAGGCGGCTCCAGGGCCTCCGCCGCCCGGGCCGCGTCCGACGAGGGCTCGCCCCTCTCGGCCCGGCCTCGCGGTGCGTGGACCCTGGAGGAATTCGGGCTCGAAAAAATGACTAAGTCGCAAATGGGGGCTTGGGCCGTACTTCCACCCTCTCAGAGGTACCGAGGCAGGCCGACGAAGGTGCCTCGTCCCGGGCAGGATCCGGATTCGACCGCGACCCTGGAGGTCCGTTCGTTAGAGGGTTTCATTTCCGAAGGCGATTTCGATTTTGAAAACGCGTAAATTTGTGGACTTAGGTTTTGAACGCTTCGAAAAGCAAAGCTCCAGGGGCATTATCGAGCGATGCCAGGCCCAGGGAAGGATCACCCTGGCGGGGTAGAACGCCCCTCGCTCTATAACGACGAAAGCAAAGCTCCAGGGGCTTTATCGAGCGAAGGCATGCCCAGAGAGGCATCTCCTGGTTGGGGTCGGCACTTCCCCAACGCCCCTCGGTCCGGTTGCGGTTGACGAGCTCCAGGGGCTTTAACGAGCGAAGGTATGCCCAGAGAGGCATCTCCTCGTCGGGGTTGGCAGGTCCCCGACGCCCCTCGGTCCGGTTGCGGTTGACGAGCTCCAGGGGCTTTAACGAGCGAAGGTATGCCCAGAGAGGCATCTCCTGGTTGGGGTCGGCACTTCCCCAGCGCCCCTCGGTCCTGTTGCGGTTGACGAGCTCCAGGGGCGTTTTCGAGAGATGGAATGCCCAGAGAGGCATCTCCTGGTTGGGGTCGGCACTTCCCCAACGCCCCTCGGTCCGGTTGCGGTTGACGAGCTCCAGGGGCTTTATCGAGCGAAGGTATGCCCAGAGAGGCATCTCCTCGTCGGGGTCGGCAGGTCCCCGACGCCCCTCGGTCCGTTCTGGGATGACCAGTGGCGAAGGCGGCTCCAGGGCCTCCGCCGCCAGGGCCGCGTCCGACGAGGGCTCGCCCCTCTCGGCCCGGCCTCGCGGTGCGTGGACCCTGGAGGAATTTCCGCTCAGAAAAATGACTAAGTCGATAATGGGGGCTTGGGCCAGACTTCCACCCTCTCCGAGGTACCGAGGCAGGCCGACGAAGGTGCCTCGTCCCGGGCACGTTCCGGATTCGACCGCGACCCTGGAGGTCCGTTCGTTAGAGGGTTTCATTTCCGAAGGCGATTTCGATTTTGGCGACGCGTAAATTTGTGGACTTAGGTTTTGAACGCTTCGAAAAGCAAAGCTCCAGGGGCATTATCGAGCGATGCCAGGCCCAGGGAAGGATCACCCTGGCGGGGTAGAACGCCCCTCGCTCTATAACGACGAAAGCAAAGCTCCAGGGGCGTTTTCGAGAGATGGAATGCCCAGAGAGGCATCTCCTGGTTGGGGTCGGCACTTCCCCAACGCCCCTCGGTCCGGTTGCGGTTGACGAGCTCCAGGGGCTTTATCGAGCGAAGGTATGCCCAGAGAGGCATCTCCTCGTCGGGGTCGGCAGGTCCCCGACGCCCCTCGGTCCGTTCTGGGATGACCAGTGGCGAAGGCGGCTCCAGGGCCTCCGCCGCCCGGGCCGCGTCCGACGAGGGCTCGCCCCTCTCGGCCCGGCCTCGCGGTGCGTGGACCCTGGAGGAATTCGGGCTCGAAAAAATGACTAAGTCGCAAATGGGGGCTTGGGCCGTACTTCCACCCTCTCAGAGGTACCGAGGCAGGCCGACGAAGGTGCCTCGTCCCGGGCAGGATCCGGATTCGACCGCGACCATGGAGGTCGGTCCGTTAGGGGAAGGCGTTCGTACGTGCCATCTGGGCTGCAGGAAGGGGTCACCGAAGGCGTTCTGGGGTGACCAGTGGCGAAGGCGGCTCCAGGGCCTCCGCCGCCCGGGCCGCGTCCGACGAGGGCTCGCCCCTCTCGGCCCGGCCTCGCGGTGCGTGGACCCTGGAGGAATTCGGGCTCGAAAAAACGACTAAGTCGCAAATGGGGGCTTGGGCCATACTTCCACCCTCTCCGAGGTACCGCGGCAGGCCGACGAAGGTGCCTCTTCCTCGGGCGTTTCCGGATTCGACCGCGACCCTGGAGGTCCGTTCGTTAGAGGGTTTGATTTCCGAAGGCGATTTCGATTTTGGCGACGCGTAATTTTGTGGACTTAGGTTTTGAACGCTTCAAAAACGAAGCTCCAGGGGCGGCGTAGAGGGACGCCTGGCCCACGTACCCGCACCCCCGGCGGGGAAACGGCAACCGAGCCCACGCGTGGTCGCCAGGGAAGGCGAGGAGCGGCGGCGTCCGGGTGACCAGTGGCGAAGGCGGCTCCAGGGCCTCCGCCGTCCGGACCGCGTCCGACGAGGGCTCGCCCCTCTCGGACGGGCCTCTCGGGGCGTGGACCCTGGAGGAATTCGGGCAAAAAAAAACGACTAAGTCGCAAATGGGGGCTTGGGCCATACTTCCACCCTCTCCGAGGTACCGCGGCAGGCCGACGAAGGTGCCTCTTCCTCGGGCATTTCCGGATTCGACCGCGACCCTGGAGGTCCGTTCGTTAGAGGGTCTGATTTCCGAAGGCGATTTGGATTTTGGCGACGCGTACTTTTGTGGACTTAGGTTTTGAACGCTTCAAAAACGAAGCTCCAGGGGCGGCGTAGAGGGACGCCTGGCCCACGTGCCCGCACCCCCGGCGGGTTCAGAACAAGAACGCGTCGAACACGGACCAGAGACTCGGGGGGGGGCGCGATCGCGTCCCTCCCGTCCGCCCCCGAGAGGGGTGCCGGGCGAACCTTTTCCCGCCGATCGACCGGAACGCGAAGCGCGCCCGAGGTAGGGCCCCACCCGGCCGAGCGAAGGTCTTGGAGCGCGGCAGACCTCGCCGGCCGCTATGGGTCGGGTGCTCCTAGGGGCGACGAAGGTGGGCTTTCGGTACGGTGACCCGAGGGCTAAAGCTCACCTTGCCCGTCTCGAATGCGCACGAGAATACCCCCTTCGGGGGGCGCCCGCCTTACTTGGGAGACTCAGACGGCCGGTCTATCTTCGAAGGTCCGCCACCGGCGGACGGAGAGGGGCCTGCGGCGAAGGAAGGTTCAGGTTCAGGTTCAGGTTGAGGGTCAGGTGTCCGCCCTCGGCGCCACGGGCGCCAGCCGCACTCCTCCCGTCCCCGCGAAACGCACTTTTCCTCTTTACGGCTGCGATCCAGCGGCCACCCCACCCAGAGTCGCGGTACATAAGTCAGCCTGACGGCGGAGAGAGGCTGCCGCAGCGTCGCCCTATGAGCGGCCGCACCGGCGAGGGCTCGACCGGGAACGGAGGACGCCATGCCTCCTTCCTCCGGGCGCCCCTCGGGCGGAGCGAGACCCGCGTGTAGGACTCCAGCGCGCTGCGGTCGTCGTCCCCTCCCCTTCACGGAGGGCCTATTACCCGGTGGTTCCTGCCAGTAACGCACGCTCGTGTCCGAGGTTAACGGTACGTACGTCAGCCTGACGGCGGAGAGAGGCCGCCGCAGCGTCGCCCTATGAGCGGCCGCACCGGCGAGGGGCGCGTCCCCTCGCGGAGCGAGACCCGTGTGTAGGACTCGAGCGCGCTGCGGTCGTCCCCCGCTCCCCTTCACGGAGGGCCTATTTACCCGGTGGTTCCTGCCCAGGAACGCACGCTCGTCTCAAAGATTAAGCCGTGTAGGGTGTATGAATACACACGGCCGGTACGGTGAAACTGCGAGCGAACGAACGAACGAAAGAACGGCAAGGGCGAAGGCAGATCGCCCTGGCGGGGCCTAACACACCCCCGCGCCCCTCACTCTGTAACGATGAGAGCTAAGCTCCAGGGGCTTTTTCGAGCGACGGAATGCCCAGAGAGGCATCTCCTCGTCGGGGTTGGCAGGTCCCCGACGCCCCTCGGTCCGGTTGCGGTTGACGAGCTAAAAGGGGCTTTATCGAGCGATGATTTATGCCCAGATCGCTCTGGCGGGGCCTAACACACCCCCGCGCCCCTCACTCTGTAACGATGAAAGCTAAGCTCCAGGGGCTTTTTCGAGCGACGGAATGCCCAGAGAGGCATCTCCTCGTCGGGGTTGGCAGGTCCCCGACGCCCCTCGGTCCGGTTGCGGTTGACGAGCTAAAAGGGGCTTTATCGAGCGATGATTTATGCCCAGATCGCTCTGGCGGGGCCTAACGCACCCCCGCGCCCCTCACTCTGTAACGATGAAAGCTAAGCTCCAGGGGCTTTTTCGAGCGACGGAATGCCCAGAGAGGCATCTCCTCGTCGGGGTTGGCTGGTCCCCGACGCCCCTCGGTCCGGTTGCGGTTGACGAGCTAAAAGGGGCTTTATCGAGCGATGATTTATGCCCAGATCGCTCTGGCGGGGCCTAACACACCCCCGCGCCCCTCACTCTGTAACGATGAAAGCTAAGCTCCAGGGGCTTTTTCGAGCGACGGAATGCCCAGAGAGGCATCTCCTCGTCGGGGTTGGCAGGCCCCCGACGCCCCTCGGTCCGGTTGCGGTTGACGAGCTCCAGGGGCTTTTTCGAGCGATGATTTATGCCCAGATCGCTCTGGCGGGGCCTAACGCACCCCCGCGCCCCTCACTCTGTAACGATGAAAGCTAAGCTCCAGGGGCTTTTTCGAGCGACGGAATGCCCAGAGAGGCATCTCCTAGTCGGGGTTGGCAGGTCCCCGACGCCCCTCGCTCCAGACGGAGCGCCTCGGCGGGGTGGGCAGGACCCCGAATCGGTTCTAGGTAACGTTTTGCGCCGAGCTCCGGGGGAGTACCGGTGGAGGTCTGATCAGCCTACCGCCGGTGCTCCTTCGGACACCGCCCGGTCTCGGGGTGACCAGTGGCCCTGGAGGAATTTCGGCTCGAAAAAACGACTAAGTCGACAACGGGGGCTCGGGCCGTACTTCCACCCTCTCAGAGGTACCGCGGCAGGCCGACGAAGGCGCCTCTTCCCCGGGCAGGTTCCGGATTCGACCGCGACCCTGGAGGTGGGTCCGTTAGGGCAAGGAAATTTTGTGGACTTAGGTTTTGAACGCTTCGAAAAGCAAAGCTCCAGGGGCTTTATCGAGCGAAGGCATGCCCAGAGAGGCATCTCCTGGTTGGGGTCGGCACTTCCCCAACGCCCCTCGGTCCGGTTGCGGTTGACGAGCTCCAGGGGCTTTATCGAGCGAAGGTATGCCCAGAGAGGCATCTCCTGGTTGGGGTCGGCACTTCCCCAACGCCCCTCGGTCCGTTCTGGGGTTACCAGTGGCGAAGGCGGCTCCAGGGCCTCCGCCGCCCGGGTCGCGTCCGACGAGGGCTAGCCCCTCTCGGGCCGGCCCGGCGGTGCGTGGACCCTGGAGGAATTCGGGCTCGAAAAAACGACTAAGTCGCAAATGGGGGCTTGGGCCATACTTCCACCCTCTCCGAGGTACCGCGGCAGGCCGACGAAGGTGCCTCGTCCCGGGCAGGTTCCGGATTCGACCGCGACCCTGGAGGTCCGTTCGTTAGAGGGTTTGATTTCCGAAGGCGATTTCGATTTTGGCGACGCGTAATTTTGTGGACTTAGGTTTTGAACGCTTCGAAAACGAAGCTCCAGGGGCGGCGTAGAGGGACGCCTGGCCCACGTACCCGCACCCACGGCGGGGAAACGGCAACCGAGCCCACGCGTGGTCGCCAGGGAAGGCGAGGAGCGGTGGCGTCCGGGTGACCAGTGGCGAAGGCGGCTCCAGGGCCTCCGCCGTCCGGACCGCGTCCGACGAGGGCTCGCCCCTCTCGGACGGGCCTCTCGGGGCGTGGACCCTGGAGGAATTCGGGCAAAAAAAAATGACTAAGTCGCAAATGGGGGCTTGGGCCATACTTCCACCCTCTCCGAGGTACCGCGGCAGGCCGACGAAGGTGCCTCTTCCTCGGGCATTTCCGGATTCGACCGCGACCCTGGAGGTCCGTTCGTTAGAGGGTCTGTTTTCCGAAGGCGATTTCGATTTTGGCGACGCGTAATTTTGTGGACTTAGGTTTTGAACGCTTCAAAAAAGAAGCTCCAGGGGCGGCGTAGAGGGACGCCTGGCCCACGTACCCGCACCAACGGCGGGGAAACGGCAACCGAGCCCACGCGTGGTCGCCAGGGAAGGCGAGGAGCGGTGGCGTCCGGGTGACCAGTGGCGAAGGCGGCTCCAGGGCCTCCGCCGTCCGGACCGCGTCCGACGAGGGCTCGCCCCTCTCGGACGGGCCTCTCGGGGCGTGGACCCTGGAGGAATTCGGGCAAAAAAAAATGACTAAGTCGCAAATGGGGGCTTGGGCCATACTTCCACCCTCTCCGAGGTACCGCGGCAGGCCGACGAAGGTGCCTCTTCCTCGGGCATTTCCGGATTCGACCGCGACCCTGGAGGTCCGTTCGTTAGAGGGTTTGATTTCCGAAGGCGATTTCGATTTTGGCGACGCGTAATTTTGTGGACTTAGGTTTTGAACGCTTCGAAAAGCAAAGCTCCAGGGGCTTTATGGAGCGATGCCAGGCCCAGGGAAGGATCACCCTGGCGGGGTAGAACGCCCCTCGCTCTATAACGACGAAAGCAAAGCTCCAGGGGCTTTATCGAGCGAAGGTATGCCCAGAGAGGCATCTCCTGGTTGGGGTCGGCACTTCCCCAACGCCCCTCGGTCCGGTTGCGGTTGACGAGCTCCAGGGGCTTTATCGAGCGAAGGTATGCCCAGAGAGGCATCTCCTGGTTGGGGTCGGCACTTCCCCAACGCCCCTCGGTCCGGTTGCGGTTGACGAGCTCCAGGGGCTTTATCGAGCGAAGGTATGCCCAGAGAGGCATCTCCTGGTTGGGGTCGGCACTTCCCCAACGCCCCTCGGTCCGTTCTGGGGTTACCAGTGGCGAAGGCGGCTCCAGGGCCTCCGCCGCCCGGGTCGCGTCCGACGAGGGCTAGCCCCTCTCGGGCCGGCCCGGCGGTGCGTGGACCCTGGAGGAATTCGGGCTCGAAAAAACGACTAAGTCGCAAATGGGGGCTTGGGCCATACTTCCACCCTCTCCGAGGTACCGCGGCAGGCCGACGAAGGTGCCTCGTCCCGGGCAGGTTCCGGATTCGACCGCGACCCTGGAGGTCCGTTCGTTAGAGGGTTTGATTTCCGAAGGCGATTTCGATTTTGGCGACGCGTAATTTTGTGGACTTAGGTTTTGAACGCTTCGAAAAGCAAAGCTCCAGGGGCTTTATCGAGCGATGCCAGGCCCAGGGAAGGATCACCCTGGCGGGGTAGAACGCCCCTCGCTCTATAACGACGAAAGCAAAGCTCCAGGGGCTTTATCGAGCGAAGGTATGCCCAGAGAGGCATCTCCTGGTTGGGGTCGGCACTTCCCCAACGCCCCTCGGTCCGTTCTGGGGTTACCAGTGGCGAAGGCGGCTCCAGGGCCTCCGCCGCCCGGGTCGCGTCCGACGAGGGCTAGCCCCTCTCGGGCCGGCCCGGCGGTGCGTGGACCCTGGAGGAATTCGGGCTCGAAAAAACGACTAAGTCGCAAATGGGGGCTTGGGCCATACTTCCACCCTCTCCGAGGTACCGCGGCAGGCCGACGAAGGTGCCTCTTCCTCGGGCATTTCCGAATTCGACCGCGACCCTGGAGGTCCGTTCGTTAGAGGGTTTGATTTCCGAAGGCGATTTCGATTTTGGCGACGCGTAATTTTGTGGACTTAGGTTTTGAACGCTTCAAAAAAGAAGCTCCAGGGGCGGCGTAGAGGGACGCCTGGCCCACGTACCCGCACCCACGGCGGGGAAACGGCAACCGAGCCCACGCGTGGTCGCCAGGGAAGGCGAGGAGCGGTGGCGTCCGGGTGACCAGTGGCGAAGGCGGCTCCAGGGCCTCCGCCGCCCGGGTCGCGTCCGACGAGGGCTAGCCCCTCTCGGGCCGGCCCGGCGGTGCGTGGACCCTGGAGGAATTCGGGCTCGAAAAAACGACTAAGTCGCAAATGGGGGCTTGGGCCATACTTCCACCCTCTCCGAGGTACCGCGGCAGGCCGACGAAGGTGCCTCTTCCTCGGGCATTTCCGAATTCGACCGCGACCCTGGAGGTCCGTTCGTTAGAGGGTTTGATTTCCGAAGGCGATTTCGATTTTGGCGACGCGTAATTTTGTGGACTTAGGTTTTGAACGCTTCAAAAAAGAAGCTCCAGGGGCGGCGTAGAGGGACGCCTGGCCCACGTACCCGCACCCACGGCGGGGAAACGGCAACCGAGCCCACGCGTGGTCGCCAGGGAAGGCGAGGAGCGGTGGCGTCCGGGTGACCAGTGGCGAAGGCGGCTCCAGGGCCTCCGCCGTCCGGACCGCGTCCGACGAGGGCTCGCCCCTCTCGGACGGGCCTCTCGGGGCGTGGACCCTGGAGGAATTCGGGCAAAAAAAAATGACTAAGTCGCAAATGGGGGCTTGGGCCATACTTCCACCCTCTCCGAGGTACCGCGGCAGGCCGACGAAGGTGCCTCTTCCTCGGGCATTTCCGGATTCGACCGCGACCCTGGAGGTCCGTTCGTTAGAGGGTCTGTTTTCCGAAGGCGATTTCGATTTTGGCGACGCGTAATTTTGTGGACTTAGGTTTTGAACGCTTCAAAAAAGAAGCTCCAGGGGCGGCGTAGAGGGACGCCTGGCCCACGTACCCGCACCCACGGCGGGGAAACGGCAACCGAGCCCACGCGTGGTCGCCAGGGAAGGCGAGGAGCGGTGGCGTCCGGGTGACCAGTGGCGAAGGCGGCTCCAGGGCCTCCGCCGTCCGGACCGCGTCCGACGAGGGCTCGCCCCTCTCGGACGGGCCTCTCGGGGCGTGGACCCTGGAGGAATTCGGGCAAAAAAAAATGACTAAGTCGCAAATGGGGGCTTGGGCCATACTTCCACCCTCTCCGAGGTACCGCGGCAGGCCGACGAAGGTGCCTCTTCCTCGGGCATTTCCGGATTCGACCGCGACCCTGGAGGTCCGTTCGTTAGAGGGTCTGTTTTCCGAAGGCGATTTCGATTTTGGCGACGCGTAATTTTGTGGACTTAGGTTTTGAACGCTTCAAAAAAGAAGCTCCAGGGGCGGCGTAGAGGGACGCCTGGCCCACGTACCCGCACCAACGGCGGGGAAACGGCAACCGAGCCCACGCGTGGTCGCCAGGGAAGGCGAGGAGCGGTGGCGTCCGGGTGACCAGTGGCGAAGGCGGCTCCAGGGCCTCCGCCGTCCGGACCGCGTCCGACGAGGGCTCGCCCCTCTCGGACGGGCCTCTCGGGGCGTGGACCCTGGAGGAATTCGGGCAAAAAAAAATGACTAAGTCGCAAATGGGGGCTTGGGCCATACTTCCACCCTCTCCGAGGTACCGCGGCAGGCCGACGAAGGTGCCTCTTCCTCGGGCATTTCCGGATTCGACCGCGACCCTGGAGGTCCGTTCGTTAGAGGGTCTGTTTTCCGAAGGCGATTTCGATTTTGGCGACGCGTACTTTTGTGGACTTAGGTTTTGAACGCTTCAAAAAAAGAAGCTCCAGGGGCGGCGTAGAGGGACGCCTGGCCCACGTACCCGCACCCACGGCGGGTTCAGAACTCTGACGCGTCGAACACGGACTGTACTCTGGGGGGGGGGCGCTAACGCGTCCCTCCCGTCCGCCCCCGAGAGGGGTGCCGGGCGAACCTTTTCCCCCCGATCGACCGGAACGCGAAGCGCGCCCGAGGTAGGGCCCCACCCGGCCGAGCGAAGGTCTTGGAGCGCGGCAGACCTCGCCGGCCGCTATGGGTCGGGTGCTCCTAGGGGCGACGAAGGTCGAGCTTTCGGTACGGTGACCCGAGGGCTAAAGCTCACCTTGCCCGTCTCGAATGCGCACGAGAATACCCCCTTCGGGGGGCGCCCGCCATACTTGGGAGGCTCAGACGGCCGGTCTATCTTCGAAGGTCCGCCACCGGCGGACGGCGAGGGGCCTGCGGCGAAGGTTCAGGTACAGGTTCAGGCTCAAGGGTCAGGTGTCCGCCCTCGGCGCTACGGGCGCCAGCCGCACTCCTCCCGTCCCCGCGAAACGCACTTTTCCTCCTTACGGCTGCGATCCAGCGGCCACCCACCCTCGAAGGCGCGGTACGTCAGCCTGACGGGCGGAGAGAGGCCGCCGCAGCGTCGCTC
>NW_027636817.1:67500-82500 GCF_936440315.1 Barbus barbus | reverse complement strand
CCCTCTGACCGATGGTCTGGTTCCCCGAGGCGGGCAGAGGGGGTGCAGGAAAGAGGGTCCCTCTGGCCCAGCGTCTGGTTCCCCGAGGCGGGCAGAGAGGGGTGCCCACGGTGACCCCTCAGGCCGGAATCGTGGTTCCCTAGGGCGGGCAGGCCGGCTCCCCTGGGGACCCTGGAAGTCCGAGGGCGAGGCGGCCAAAACCTAAGTCGATAAGGGGTGACCAGTGGTAAATCTCTCCCAGGGTGACCAGTGGCCCGGTTCTCTGGAGGGCGCGGGTTGGCTAAGTCAGTGACCCGGGCTTAAGTGTGGGATGCCCGGGTTCGCCTGGTGATCGGGTGGGGTCCCTCCTGGAGGTCTGAGGGGGACCTCGGAGGAAAGGCGGCCGTGGAGGTGAGAGGTCAAGGCGGGCAGAGGGGGTGCAGGAGAGAGGGCCCCCTCTGGCCCAGCCTCTGGTTCCCTGAGGCGGGCAGAGGCGGTGCAGGACAGAGGGCCCCTCTGACCGATGGTCTGGTTCCCTGAGGCGGGCAGAGGGGGTGGAGGAGAGAGGGCCCCCTCCGGCCCAGCGTCTGGTTCCCCGAGTCGGGCAGAGGGGGTGCAGCAGAGAGGGCCCCCTCCGGCCCAGCGCCTGGTTCCCTGAGGGCGGTCAGAGGGGGTTTAGGAGAGTCGGCCCCTTCAGGCCGGAGCCGTGGTTCCCCGAGTCGGGCAGAGGGGGTGAGCGAGAGCGAGGAGGAGACGTTGGATTTTGGAGTTGGATTCTGGTGAGTTTCACCACTATTGGTGAAGTCGGAAGGCGAGGGGGTGCAGGAGGCTTGTATCTCCGGCCCCCGAGGGACCTCAGGCTCGGGGACGGCGGCGTCCGATAGGGCTCTCCCAGCTCTAATTTTACCCCGAGTTTGGTGGAGTTTGTCCCCTTCTAGGGTGAGTTATTCCCGGTCAAAGTTTCAACTTTGGAGGCCTGTATCTCCGGCCCCCGAGGGAGCTTAGGTTCAGGGACGGAGGCGTTGGATAGGGGTCTCCCAGCTCTAATTTTACCCCGAGTTTGGTGGAGTTTGTCCCCTTCTAGGGTGAGTTATTCCCGGTCAAAGTTTCAACTTTGGAGGCCTGTATCTCCGGCCCCCGAGGGAGCTTAGGTTCAGGGACGGTGGCGTTGGATAGGGGCCGTCGAGCTATTGAAACACCCCGAGTTTGGTGGAGTTTTTCCCCGCCTAGGGTGAGTTATTCCCGGTCAAAGTTTCAACTTTGGAGGCCTGTATCTCTGGCCCCCGAGGACCTCAGGCTCGGGGACGGTGGCGTTGGATAGGGGTCTCCCGGCTCTAATTTTACCCCGAGTTTGGTGGAGTTTGTCCCCTTCTAGGGTGAGTTATTCCCGGTCAAAGTTTCAACTTTGGAGGCCTGTATCTCCGGCCCCCGAAGGACCTTAGGTTCAGGGACGGCGGCGTTGGATAGGGGTCTCCCAGCTCTAATTTTACCCCGAGTTAGGTGGAGTTTGTCCCCTTCTAGGGTTAGTTATTCCCGGTCAAAGTTTCAACTTTGGGGGGCTCTATCTCCGGCCCCCGAGGGAGCTTAGGTTCAGGGACGGTGGCGTTGGATAGGGGTCTCCCAGCTCTAATTTTACCCCGAGTTTGGTGGAGTTTGTCCCCTTCTAGGGTTAGTTATTCCCGGTCAAAATTTCAACTTTGGGGGGCTCTATCTCCGGCCCCCGAGGGAGCTTAGGTTCAGGGACGGTGGCGTTGGATAGGGGTCTCCCAGCTCTAATTTTACCCCGAGTTTGGTGGAGTTTGTCCCCGCCTAGGGTGAGTTATTCCTGGTCAAAGTTTCAACTTTGGGGGGCTCTATCTCCGGCCCCCGAGGGAGCTTAGGTTCAGGGACGGTGGCGTTGGATAGGGGTCTCCCAGCTCTAATTTTACCCCGAGTTTGGTGGAGTTTGTCCCCTTCTAGGGTGAGTTATTCCCGGTCAAAGTTTCAACTTTGGAGGCCTGTATCTCTGGCCCCCGAGGACCTCAGGCTCGGGGACGGTGGCGTTGGATAGGGGTCTCCCAGCTCTAATTTTACCCCGAGTTTGGTGGAGTTTGTCCCCTTCTAGGGTGAGTTATTCCCGGTCAAAGTTTCAACTTTGGAGGCCTGTATCTCTGGCCCCCGAGGACCTCAGGCTCGGGGACGGTGGCGTTGGATAGGGGTCTCCCAGCTCTAATTTTACCCCGAGTTTGGTGGAGTTTGTCCCCGCCTAGGGTGAGTTATTCCCGGTCAAATTTTCAACTTTGGAGGCCTGTATCTCCGGCCCCCGAGGGACCTTAGGTTCAGGGACGGTGGCGTTGGATAGGGGTCTCCCATCTCTAATTTTACCCCGAGTTTGGTGGAGTTTGTCCCCGCCTAGGGTGAGTTATTCCCGGTCAAATTTTCAACTTTGGAGGCCCGTATCTCCGGCCCCCGAGGGACCTTAGGTTCAGGGACGGTGGCGTTGGATAGGGGTCTCCCATCTCTAATTTTACCCCGAGTTTGGTGGAGTTTGTCCCCGCCTAGGGTGAGTTATTCCCGGTCAAAGTTTCAACTTTGGAGGCCTGTATCTCTGGCCCCCGAGGACCTCAGGCTCGGGGACGGTGGCGTTGGATAGGGGTCTCCCAGCTCTAATTTTACCCCGAGTTTGGTGGAGTTTGTCCCCGCCTAGGGTGAGTTATTCCCGGTCAAAGTTTCAACTTTGGAGGCCTGTATCTCTGGCCCCCGAGGACCTCAGGCTCGGGGACGGTGGCGTTGGATAGGGGTCTCCCAGCTCTAATTTTACCCCGAGTTTGGTGGAGTTTGTCCCCGCCTAGGGTGAGTTATTCCCGGTCAAATTTTCAACTTTGGAGGCCTGTATCTCCGGCCCCCGAGGGACCTTAGGTTCAGGGACGGTGGCGTTGGATAGGGGTCTCCCATCTCTAATTTTACCCCGAGTTTGGTGGAGTTTGTCCCCTTCTAGGGTGAGTTATTCCCGGTCAAAGTTTCAAATTTGGAGGCCTGTATCTCTGGCCCCCGAGGACCTCAGGCTCGGGGACGGTGGCGTTGGATAGGGGTCTCCCAGCTCTAATTTTACCCCGAGTTTGGTGGAGTTTGTCCCCTTCTAGGGTGAGTTATTCCCGGTCAAAGTTTCAACTTTGGAGGCCTGTATCTCCGGCCCCCGAAGGACCTTAGGTTCAGGGATGGCGGCGTTGGATAGGGCTCTCCCAGCTCTAATTTTACCCCGAGTTTGGTGGAGTTTGTCCCCTTCTAGGGTGAGTTATTCCCGGTCAAAGTTTCAACTTTGGAGGCCTGTATCTCCGGCCCCCGAGGGACCTTAGGTTCAGGGACGGTGGCGTTGGATAGGAGCCGTCGAGCTGTTAAAACGCCCCGAGTTTGGTGGAGTTTGACCCCGCCTAGGGTGAGTTATTCCCGGTCAAAGTTTCAACTTTGGGGGGCTCTATCTCCGGCCCCCGAGGGACCTCGGGCTCGGGGACGGCGGCGTCGGAGCGGGGAGGACGAGCTCTGTCGCGATCCGTCGTCGTCTCATTTTCGGGCTCGGGTCGAACTTCCAGGCCCTTCGAGGTAGCTCGTCGTGCCCGGGACGGTGAGCTTTGGGCGGCCAGAAGGAGGTGGCTCGAGAGGGGTGGATGAAATAGGTTTTTCGCTCGTAACTCGGCGAGGCGGGGGTCCTCGGGGCCGAAACTCGGGGTGACGGTAGGGCTCTTCGGGCCCGTCCGAACGCGACCGGCCCCGAGTTCCGGGGCGCTCCGGTTCCGGAGTTACGGGGGTCTTTGTCCGAAACTTTGCGGGGCCGTAGCTCGGCCGCCCTCGGGGCTATCGACGCGGGCCAGGCGGCTTCCGATAGAGGGCGGGCGGGCCTATCGAACGAGCCCCGTTCCGTGGAGTTGGCCCGCGCCTAGGGTGAGTTATTCTCGGTCAAAGTTTCAACTTTGGAGGCCTGTATCTCTGGCCCCCGAGGGACCTCAGGCTCGGGGACGGTGGCGTTGGATAGGGGCCTCCCAGCTCTAATTTTACCCCGAGTTTGGTGGAGTTTGTCCCCGCCTAGGGTGAGTTATTCCCGGTCAAAGTTTCAAATTTGGAGGCCTGTATCTCCGGCCCCCGAGGGAGCTTAGGTTCAGGGACGGTGGCGTTGGATAGGGGCCGTCGAGCTGTTAAAACGCCCCGAGTTTGGTGGAGTTTTTCCCCTTCTAGGGTGAGTTATTCCCGGTCAAAGTTTCAAATTTGGAGGCCCGTATCTCCGGCCCCCGAGGGAGCTTAGGTTCAGGGACGGTGGCGTTGGATAGGGGCTGTCGAGCTGTTAAAACGCCCCGAGTTTGGTGGAGTTTTTCCCCGCCTAGGGTGAGTTATTCCCGGTCAAAGTTTCAACTTTGGGGGGCTCTATCTCCGGCCCCCGAGGGACCTCGGGCTCGGGGACGGTGGCGTCGGATAGGGGCCGTCGAGCTGTTAAAACGCCCCGAGTTTGGTGTAGTTCCTCCCCGCCTAGGGTGAGTTATTCCCGGTCAAAGTTTCAACTTTGGGGGGCTCTATCTCCGGCCCCCGAGGGACCTCGGGCTCGGGGACGGTGGCGTCGGATAGGGGCCGTCGAGCTGTTAAAACGCCCCGAGTTTGGTGTAGTTCCTCCCCGCCTAGGGTGAGTTATTCCCGGTCAAAGTTTCAACTTTGGGGGGCTCTCTCTCCGGCCCCCGAGGGACCTCGGGCTCGGGGACGGCGGCGTTGGATAGGGGCCGTCGAGCTGTTAAAACGCCCCGAGTTTGGTGTAGATCGTCCACGCCTAGGGTGAGTTATTCCCGGTCAAAGTTTCAACTTTGGGGGGCTCTATCTCCGGCCCCCGAGGGACCTCGGGCTCGGGGACGGTGGCGTCGGAGCGGGGAGGACGAGCTCTGTCGCGATCCGTCGTCGTCTCATTTTTGGGCTCGGGTCGAACTTCCAGGCCCTTCGAGGTACCTCGTCATGCCCAGGAGAGAGCACCTCTCGGGCTTGCCTCGAAGGTCGTGGACCCTGGAGGAATTTCCGCTCAGAAAAATGACTAAGTCGATAATGGGGGCTTGGGCCAGACTTCCACCCTCTCAGAGGTACCGCGGCAGGCCGACGAAGGTGCCTCTTCCTCGGGCATTTCCGGATTCGACCGCGACCTGGAGGTCCGTTCGTTAGAGGGTTTGATTTTCGCAGGCGATTTCGATTTTGGCGACGCGTAAAAAAGTGACCTTGGGGGCTTTTTCGAGCGATGCCGTGCCCATGGGGGGGTCGCCCCGGGGGGGCCTAACGGACCCCCAAGCCCCTCGCTCCGTAACGATGAAAGCTAAGCTCCAGGGGCTTTTTCGAGCGATGCCATGCCCAGGTAAGGGTGACCCTGGCGGGGTCTGAGGCACCCCCGCGCCCCCCCCTCTATAACGATGAAAGCTAAGCTCCAGGGGCTTTTTCGAGCGATGCCGTGCCCAGGGAAGGGTGACCCTGGCGGGGTACGACGTACCCCCACGCCCCTCACTCCAGGAATTGACGGTTCTCTATAACGATGAACGCTAAGCTCCAGGGGCTTTTTCGAGCGATGCCGTGCCCAGGGAAGGGTGACCCTGGGGGGGTCCGACGTGCCCCCACGCCCCTCACTCTATAACGATGAAAGCTAAGCTCCAGGGGCTTTTTCGAGCGATGCCGTGCCCAGGGAAGGGTGACCCTGGCGGGGTCTAACGTACCCCCACGCCCCTCACTCCAGGAATTGACGGTTCTCTATAACGATGAAAGCTAAGCTCCGGGGGCTTTTTCGAGCGATGCCGTGCCCAGGGAAGGGTGACCCTGGGGGGGTCCGACGTACCCCCACGCCCCTCACTCTAAAACGATGAAAGCTAAGCTCCAGGGGCTTTTTCGAGCGATGCCGTGCCCAGGGAAGGGTGACCCTGGCGGGGTCTAACGTACCCCCACGCCCCTCACTCCAGGCATTGACGGTTCTCTATAACGATGAAAGCTAAGCTCCAGGGGCTTTTTCGAGCGACGCCGTGCCCAGGGAAGGGTGACCCTGGCGGGGTCTAACGTACCCCCACGCCCCTCACTCCGTAACGATGAAAGCTAAGCTCCAGGGGCTTTTTCGAGCGATGCCGTGCCCAGGGAAGGGTGACCCTGGCGGGGTCTAACGTACCCCCACGCCCCTCACTCCAGGCATTGACGGTTCTCTATAACGATGAAAGCTAAGCTCCAGGGGCTTTTTCGAGCGATGCCGTGCCCAGGGAAGGGTGACCCTGGCGGGGTCTAACGTACCCCCACGCCCCTCACTCCAGGCATTGACGGTTCTCTATAACGATGAAAGCTAAGCTCCAGGGGCTTTTTCGAGCGATGCCGTGCCCAGGGAAGGGTGACCCTGGCGGGGTCTAACGTACCCCCACGCCCCTCACTCCAGGCATTGAC
Organism: Barbus barbus; assembly: GCF_936440315.1. Lineage (NCBI taxonomy): Eukaryota > Metazoa > Chordata > Actinopteri > Cypriniformes > Cyprinidae > Barbus > Barbus barbus. Next base: position 76,107 of record NW_027636817.1, on the reverse strand, counting down.
GGTTCTCTATAACGATGAAAGCTAAGCTCCAGGGGCTTTTTCGAGCGATGCCGTGCCCAGGGAAGGGTGACCCTGGCGGGGTCTAACGTACCCCCACGCCCCTCACTCCAGGCATTGACGGTTCTCTATAACGATGAAAGCTAAGCTCCAGGGGCTTTTTCGAGCGACGCCGTGCCCAGGGAAGGGTGACCCTGGCGGGGTCTAACGTACCCCCACGCCCCTCACTCCAGGCATTGACGGTTCAATATAACGATGAAAGCTAAGCTCCAGGGGCTTTTTCGAGCGACGCCGTGCCCAGGGAAGGGTGACCCTGGCGGGGTCTAACGTACCCCCACGCCCCTCACTCCGTAACGATGAAAGCTAAGCTCCAGGGGCTTTTTCGAGCGACGCCGTGCCCAGGGAAGGGTGACCCTGGCGGGGTCTAACGTACCCCCACGCCCCTCACTCCAGGAATTGACGGTTCTCTATAACGATGAAAGCTAAGCTCCAGGGGCTTTTTCGAGCGATGCCGTGCCCAGGGAAGGGTGACCCTGGGGGGGTCTGACGTACCCCCACGCCCCTCACTCTAAAACGATGAAAGCTAAGCTCCAGGGGCTTTTTCGAGCGATGCCGTGCCCAGGGAAGGGTGACCCTGGCGGGGTCTAACGTACCCCCACGCCCCTCACTCCAGGAATTGACGGTTCTCTATAACGATGAACGCTAAGCTCCAGGGGCTTTTTCGAGCGACGGTATGCCCACAGAGGCATCTCCTGGTTGGGGTCGGCACTTCCCCAACGCCCCTCGGTCCGGTTGCGGTTGACGAGCTCCAGGGGCTTTATCGAGCGACGGTATGCCCAGAGAGGCATCTCCTGGTTGGGGTCGGCACGTCCCCGACGCCCCTCGGTCCGTTCTGGGATGACCAGTGGCGAAGGCGGCTCCAGGGCCTCCGCCGCCCGGGCCGCGTCCGACGAGGGCTCGCCCCTCTCGGCCCGGCCTCGCGGTGCGTGGACCCTGGAGGAATTCGGGCTCGAAAAAATGACTAAGTCGCAAATGGGGGCTTGGGCCGTACTTCCACCCTCTCAGAGGTACCGAGGCAGGCCGACGAAGGTGCCTCGTCCCGGGCAGGATCCGGATTCGACCGCGACCCTGGAGGTCCGTTCGTTAGAGGGTTTCATTTCCGAAGGCGATTTCGATTTTGAAAACGCGTAAATTTGTGGACTTAGGTTTTGAACGCTTCGAAAAGCAAAGCTCCAGGGGCATTATCGAGCGATGCCAGGCCCAGGGAAGGATCACCCTGGCGGGGTAGAACGCCCCTCGCTCTATAACGACGAAAGCAAAGCTCCAGGGGCTTTATCGAGCGAAGGCATGCCCAGAGAGGCATCTCCTGGTTGGGGTCGGCACTTCCCCAACGCCCCTCGGTCCGGTTGCGGTTGACGAGCTCCAGGGGCTTTAACGAGCGAAGGTATGCCCAGAGAGGCATCTCCTCGTCGGGGTTGGCAGGTCCCCGACGCCCCTCGGTCCGGTTGCGGTTGACGAGCTCCAGGGGCTTTAACGAGCGAAGGTATGCCCAGAGAGGCATCTCCTGGTTGGGGTCGGCACTTCCCCAGCGCCCCTCGGTCCTGTTGCGGTTGACGAGCTCCAGGGGCGTTTTCGAGAGATGGAATGCCCAGAGAGGCATCTCCTGGTTGGGGTCGGCACTTCCCCAACGCCCCTCGGTCCGGTTGCGGTTGACGAGCTCCAGGGGCTTTATCGAGCGAAGGTATGCCCAGAGAGGCATCTCCTCGTCGGGGTCGGCAGGTCCCCGACGCCCCTCGGTCCGTTCTGGGATGACCAGTGGCGAAGGCGGCTCCAGGGCCTCCGCCGCCCGGGCCGCGTCCGACGAGGGCTCGCCCCTCTCGGCCCGGCCTCGCGGTGCGTGGACCCTGGAGGAATTTCCGCTCAGAAAAATGACTAAGTCGATAATGGGGGCTTGGGCCAGACTTCCACCCTCTCCGAGGTACCGAGGCAGGCCGACGAAGGTGCCTCGTCCCGGGCACGTTCCGGATTCGACCGCGACCCTGGAGGTCCGTTCGTTAGAGGGTTTCATTTCCGAAGGCGATTTCGATTTTGGCGACGCGTAAATTTGTGGACTTAGGTTTTGAACGCTTCGAAAAGCAAAGCTCCAGGGGCATTATCGAGCGATGCCAGGCCCAGGGAAGGATCACCCTGGCGGGGTAGAACGCCCCTCGCTCTATAACGACGAAAGCAAAGCTCCAGGGGCGTTTTCGAGAGATGGAATGCCCAGAGAGGCATCTCCTGGTTGGGGTCGGCACTTCCCCAACGCCCCTCGGTCCGGTTGCGGTTGACGAGCTCCAGGGGCTTTATCGAGCGAAGGTATGCCCAGAGAGGCATCTCCTCGTCGGGGTCGGCAGGTCCCCGACGCCCCTCGGTCCGTTCTGGGATGACCAGTGGCGAAGGCGGCTCCAGGGCCTCCGCCGCCCGGGCCGCGTCCGACGAGGGCTCGCCCCTCTCGGCCCGGCCTCGCGGTGCGTGGACCCTGGAGGAATTCGGGCTCGAAAAAATGACTAAGTCGCAAATGGGGGCTTGGGCCGTACTTCCACCCTCTCAGAGGTACCGAGGCAGGCCGACGAAGGTGCCTCGTCCCGGGCAGGATCCGGATTCGACCGCGACCATGGAGGTCGGTCCGTTAGGGGAAGGCGTTCGTACGTGCCATCTGGGCTGCAGGAAGGGGTCACCGAAGGCGTTCTGGGGTGACCAGTGGCGAAGGCGGCTCCAGGGCCTCCGCCGCCCGAACCGCGTCCGACGAGGGCTCGCCCCTCTCGGACGGGCCTCTCGGGGCGTGGACCCTGGAGGAATTCGGGCTCGAAAAAACGACTAAGTCGCAAATGGGGGCTTGGGCCATACTTCCACCCTCTCCGAGGTACCGCGGCAGGCCGACGAAGGTGCCTCTTCCTCGGGCGTTTCCGGATTCGACCGCGACCCTGGAGGTCCGTTCGTTAGAGGGTTTGATTTCCGAAGGCGATTTCGATTTTGGCGACGCGTACTTTTGTGGACTTAGGTTTTGAACGCTTCAAAAAACGAAGCTCCAGGGGCGGCGTAGAGGGACGCCTGGCCCACGTACCCGCACCCACGGCGGGGAAACGGCAACCGAGCCCACGCGTGGTCGCCAGGGAAGGCGAGGAGCGGCGGCGTCCGGGTGACCAGTGGCGAAGGCGGCTCCAGGGCCTCCGCCGTCCGGACCGCGTCCGACGAGGGCTCGCCCCTCTCGGACGGGCCTCTCGGGGCGTGGACCCTGGAGGAATTCGGGCAAAAAAAAACGACTAAGTCGCAAATGGGGGCTTGGGCCATACTTCCACCCTCTCCGAGGTACCGCGGCAGGCCGACGAAGGTGCCTCTTCCTCGGGCATTTCCGGATTCGACCGCGACCCTGGAGGTCCGTTCGTTAGAGGGTCTGATTTCCGAAGGCGATTTCGATTTTGGCGACGCGTAATTTTGTGGACTTAGGTTTTGAACGCTTCAAAAACGAAGCTCCAGGGGCGGCGTAGAGGGACGCCTGGCCCACGTGCCCGCACCCCCGGCGGGTTCAGAACAAGAACGCGTCGAACACGGACCAGAGACTCGGGGGGGGCGCGATCGCGTCCCTCCCGTCCGCCCCCGAGAGGGGTGCCGGGCGAACCTTTTCCCGCCGATCGACCGGAACGCGAAGCGCGCCCGAGGTAGGGCCCCACCCGGCCGAGCGAAGGTCTTGGAGCGCGGCAGACCTCGCCGGCCGCTTTGGGTCGGGTGCTCCTAGGGGCGACGAAGGTGGGCTTTCGGTACGGTGACCCGAGGGCTAAAGCTCACCTTGCCCGTCTCGAATGCGCACGAGAATACCCCCTTCGGGGGGCGCCCGCCTTACTTGGGAGACTCAGACGGCCGGTCTATCTTCGAAGGTCCGCCACCGGCGGACGGAGAGGGGCCTGCGGCGAAGGAAGGTTCAGGTTCAGGTTCAGGTTGAGGGTCAGGTGTCCGCCCTCGGCGCTACGGGCGCCAGCCGCACTCCTCCCGTCCCCGCGAAACGCACTTTTCCTCTTTACGGCTGCGATCCAGCGGCCACCCCACCCAGAGTCGCGGTACATAAGTCAGCCTGACGGCGGAGAGAGGCTGCCGCAGCGTCGCCCTATGAGCGGCCGCACCGGCGAGGGCTCGACCGGGAACGGAGGACGCCATGCCTCCTTCCTCCGGGCGCCCCTCGGGCGGAGCGAGACCCGCGTGTAGGACTCCAGCGCGCTGCGGTCGTCGTCCCCTCCCCTTCACGGAGGGCCTATTACCCGGTGGTTCCTGCCAGTAACGCACGCTCGTGTCCGAGGTTAACGGTACGTACGTCAGCCTGACGGCGGAGAGAGGCCGCCGCAGCGTCGCCCTATGAGCGGCCGCACCGGCGAGGGGCGCGTCCCCTCGCGGAGCGAGACCCGTGTGTAGGACTCGAGCGCGCTGCGGTCGTCCCCCGCTCCCCTTCACGGAGGGCCTATTTACCCGGTGGTTCCTGCCCAGGAACGCACGCTCGTCTCAAAGATTAAGCCGTGTAGGGTGTATGAATACACACGGCCGGTACGGTGAAACTGCGAACGAAAGAACGGCAAGGGCGAAGGCAGATCGCCCTGGCGGGGCCTAACACACCCCCGCGCCCCTCACTCTGTAACGATGAGAGCTAAGCTCCAGGGGCTTTATCGAGCGACGGAATGCCCAGAGAGGCATCTCCTCGTCGGGGTTGGCTGGTCCCCGACGCCCCTCGGTCCGGTTGCGGTTGACGAGCTAAAAGGGGCTTTATCGAGCGATGATTTATGCCCAGATCGCTCTGGCGGGGCCTAACGCACCCCCGCGCCCCTCACTCTGTAACGATGAAAGCTAAGCTCCAGGGGCTTTTTCGAGCGACGGAATGCCCAGAGAGGCATCTCCTCGTCGGGGTTGGCTGGTCCCCGACGCCCCTCGGTCCGGTTGCGGTTGACGAGCTAAAAGGGGCTTTATCGAGCGATGATTTATGCCCAGATCGCTCTGGCGGGGCCTAACACACCCCCGCGCCCCTCACTCTGTAACGATGAAAGCTAAGCTCCAGGGGCTTTTTCGAGCGACGGAATGCCCAGAGAGGCATCTCCTCGTCGGGGTTGGCAGGTCCCCGACGCCCCTCGGTCCGGTTGCGGTTGACGAGCTAAAAGGGGCTTTATCGAGCGATGATTTATGCCCAGATCGCTCTGGCGGGGCCTAACACACCCCCGCGCCCCTCACTCTGTAACGATGAAATGCTAAGCTCCAGGGGCTTTTTCGAGCGACGGAATGCCCAGAGAGGCATCTCCTCGTCGGGGTTGGCAGGCCCCCGACGCCCCTCGCTCCAGACGGAGCGCCTCGGCGGGGTGGGCAGGACCCCGAATCGGTTCTAGGTAACGTTTTGCGCCGAGCTCCGGGGGAGTACCGGTGGAGGTCTGATCAGCCTACCGCCGGTGCTCCTTCGGACACCGCCCGGCCTCGGGGTGACCAGTGGCCCTGGAGGAATTTCGGCTCGAAAAAACGACTAAGTCGACAACGGGGGCTCGGGCCGTACTTCCACCCTCTCAGAGGTACCGCGGCAGGCCGACGAAGGCGCCTCTTCCCCGGGCAGGTTCCGGATTCGACCGCGACCCTGGAGGTGGGTCCGTTAGGGCAAGGAAATTTTGTGGACTTAGGTTTTGAACGCTTCGAAAAGCAAAGCTCCAGGGGCTTTATGGAGCGATGCCAGGCCCAGGGAAGGATCACCCTGGCGGGGTAGAACGCCCCTCGCTCTATAACGACGAAAGCAAAGCTCCAGGGGCTTTATCGAGCGAAGGTATGCCCAGAGAGGCATCTCCTGGTTGGGGTCGGCACTTCCCCAACGCCCCTCGGTCCGGTTGCGGTTGACGAGCTCCAGGGGCTTTATCGAGCGAAGGTATGCCCAGAGAGGCATCTCCTGGTTGGGGTCGGCACTTCCCCAACGCCCCTCGGTCCGGTTGCGGTTGACGAGCTCCAGGGGCTTTATCGAGCGAAGGTATGCCCAGAGAGGCATCTCCTGGTTGGGGTCGGCACTTCCCCAACGCCCCTCGGTCCGTTCTGGGGTTACCAGTGGCGAAGGCGGCTCCAGGGCCTCCGCCGCCCGGGTCGCGTCCGACGAGGGCTAGCCCCTCTCGGGCCGGCCCGGCGGTGCGTGGACCCTGGAGGAATTCGGGCTCGAAAAAACGACTAAGTCGCAAATGGGGGCTTGGGCCATACTTCCACCCTCTCCGAGGTACCGCGGCAGGCCGACGAAGGTGCCTCGTCCCGGGCAGGTTCCGGATTCGACCGCGACCCTGGAGGTCCGTTCGTTAGAGGGTTTGATTTCCGAAGGCGATTTCGATTTTGGCGACGCGTAATTTTGTGGACTTAGGTTTTGAACGCTTCGAAAAGCAAAGCTCCAGGGGCTTTATCGAGCGATGCCAGGCCCAGGGAAGGATCACCCTGGCGGGGTAGAACGCCCCTCGCTCTATAACGACGAAAGCAAAGCTCCAGGGGCTTTATCGAGCGAAGGTATGCCCAGAGAGGCATCTCCTGGTTGGGGTCGGCACTTCCCCAACGCCCCTCGGTCCGGTTGTGGTTGACGAGCTCCAGGGGCTTTATCGAGCGAAGGTATGCCCAGAGAGGCATCTCCTGGTTGGGGTCGGCACTTCCCCAACGCCCCTCGGTCCGATTGCGGTTGACGAGCTCCAGGGGCTTTATCGAGCGAAGGTATGCCCAGAGAGGCATCTCCTGGTTGGGGTCGGCACTTCCCCAACGCCCCTCGGTCCGGTTGTGGTTGACGAGCTCCAGGGGCTTTATCGAGCGAAGGTATGCCCAGAGAGGCATCTCCTGGTTGGGGTCGGCACTTCCCCAACGCCCCTCGGTCCGTTCTGGGGTTACCAGTGGCGAAGGCGGCTCCAGGGCCTCCGCCGCCCGGGTCGCGTCCGACGAGGGCTAGCCCCTCTCGGGCCGGCCCGGCGGTGCGTGGACCCTGGAGGAATTCGGGCTCGAAAAAACGACTAAGTCGCAAATGGGGGCTTGGGCCATACTTCCACCCTCTCCGAGGTACCGCGGCAGGCCGACGAAGGTGCCTCGTCCCGGGCAGGTTCCGGATTCGACCGCGACCCTGGAGGTCCGTTCGTTAGAGGGTCTGTTTTCCGAAGGCGATTTCGATTTTGGCGACGCGTAATTTTGTGGACTTAGGTTTTGAACGCTTCAAAAAAGAAGCTCCAGGGGCGGCGTAGAGGGACGCCTGGCCCACGTACCCGCACCCACGGCGGGGAAACGGCAACCGAGCCCACGCGTGGTCGCCAGGGAAGGCGAGGAGCGGTGGCGTCCGGGTGACCAGTGGCGAAGGCGGCTCCAGGGCCTCCGCCGTCCGGACCGCGTCCGACGAGGGCTCGCCCCTCTCGGACGGGCCTCTCGGGGCGTGGACCCTGGAGGAATTCGGGCAAAAAAAAACGACTAAGTCGCAAATGGGGGCTTGGGCCATACTTCCACCCTCTCCGAGGTACCGCGGCAGGCCGACGAAGGTGCCTCTTCCTCGGGCATTTCCGGATTCGACCGCGACCCTGGAGGTCCGTTCGTTAGAGGGTCTGTTTTCCGAAGGCGATTTCGATTTTGGCGACGCGTAATTTTGTGGACTTAGGTTTTGAACGCTTCAAAAAAGAAGCTCCAGGGGCGGCGTAGAGGGACGCCTGGCCCACGTACCCGCACCAACGGCGGGGAAACGGCAACCGAGCCCACGCGTGGTCGCCAGGGAAGGCGAGGAGCGGTGGCGTCCGGGTGACCAGTGGCGAAGGCGGCTCCAGGGCCTCCGCCGTCCGGACCGCGTCCGACGAGGGCTCGCCCCTCTCGGACGGGCCTCTCGGGGCGTGGACCCTGGAGGAATTCGGGCAAAAAAAAATGACTAAGTCGCAAATGGGGGCTTGGGCCATACTTCCACCCTCTCCGAGGTACCGCGGCAGGCCGACGAAGGTGCCTCTTCCTCGGGCATTTCCGGATTCGACCGCGACCCTGGAGGTCCGTTCGTTAGAGGGTCTGTTTTCCGAAGGCGATTTCGATTTTGGCGACGCGTACTTTTGTGGACTTAGGTTTTGAACGCTTCAAAAAAAGAAGCTCCAGGGGCGGCGTAGAGGGACGCCTGGCCCACGTACCCGCACCCACGGCGGGTTCAGAACTCTGACGCGTCGAACACGGACTGTACTCTGGGGGGGGGCGCTAACGCGTCCCTCCCGTCCGCCCCCGAGAGGGGTGCCGGGCGAACCTTTTCCCCCCGATCGACCGGAACGCGAAGCGCGCCCGAGGTAGGGCCCCACCCGGCCGAGCGAAGGTCTTGGAGCGCGGCAGACCTCGCCGGCCGCTATGGGTCGGGTGCTCCTAGGGGCGACGAAGGTCGAGCTTTCGGTACGGTGACCCGAGGGCTAAAGCTCACCTTGCCCGTCTCGAATGCGCACGAGAATACCCCCTTCGGGGGGCGCCCGCCATACTTGGGAGGCTCAGACGGCCGGTCTATCTTCGAAGGTCCGCCACCGGCGGACGGCGAGGGGCCTGCGGCGAAGGTTCAGGTACAGGTTCAGGCTCAAGGGTCAGGTGTCCGCCCTCGGC
>NW_027636817.1:45000-57500 GCF_936440315.1 Barbus barbus | reverse complement strand
CAGAGGGGTTGCAGGAGAGAGGGTCCCTCTGACCGATGGTCTGGTTCCCCGAGGCGGGCAGAGGGGGTGCAGGAGAGAGGGTCCCTCTGGCCCAGCGTCTGGTTCCCCGAGGCGGGCAGAGGGGGTGCCCACGGTGACCCCCTCTGACCGATGGTCTGGTTCCCCGAGGCGGGCAGAGGGGGTGCAGGAAAGAGGGTCCCTCTGGCCCAGCGTCTGGTTCCCCGAGGCGGGCAGAGAGGGGTGCCCACGGTGACCCCTCAGGCCGGAATCGTGGTTCCCTAGGGCGGGCAGGCCGGCTCCCCTGGGGACCCTGGAAGTCCGAGGGCGAGGCGGCCAAAACCTAAGTCGATAAGGGGTGACCAGTGGTAAATCTCTCCCAGGGTGACCAGTGGCCCGGTTCTCTGGAGGGCGCGGGTTGGCTAAGTCAGTGACCCGGGCTTAAGTGTGGGATGCCCGGGTTCGCCTGGTGATCGGGTGGGGTCCCTCCTGGAGGTCTGAGGGGGACCTCGGAGGAAAGGCGGCCGTGGAGGTGAGAGGTCAAGGCGGGCAGAGGGGGTGCAGGAGAGAGGGCCCCCTCTGGCCCAGCCTCTGGTTCCCTGAGGCGGGCAGAGGCGGTGCAGGACAGAGGGCCCCTCTGACCGATGGTCTGGTTCCCTGAGGCGGGCAGAGGGGGTGGAGGAGAGAGGGCCCCCTCCGGCCCAGCGTCTGGTTCCCCGAGTCGGGCAGAGGGGGTGCAGCAGAGAGGGCCCCCTCCGGCCCAGCGCCTGGTTCCCTGAGGGCGGTCAGAGGGGGTTTAGGAGAGTCGGCCCCTTCAGGCCGGAGCCGTGGTTCCCCGAGTCGGGCAGAGGGGGTGAGCGAGAGCGAGGAGGAGACGTTGGATTTTGGAGTTGGATTCTGGTGAGTTTCACCACTATTGGTGAAGTCGGAAGGCGAGGGGGTGCAGGAGGCTTGTATCTCCGGCCCCCGAGGGACCTCAGGCTCGGGGACGGCGGCGTCCGATAGGGCTCTCCCAGCTCTAATTTTACCCCGAGTTTGGTGGAGTTTGTCCCCTTCTAGGGTGAGTTATTCCCGGTCAAAGTTTCAACTTTGGAGGCCTGTATCTCCGGCCCCCGAGGGAGCTTAGGTTCAGGGACGGAGGCGTTGGATAGGGGTCTCCCAGCTCTAATTTTACCCCGAGTTTGGTGGAGTTTGTCCCCTTCTAGGGTGAGTTATTCCCGGTCAAAGTTTCAACTTTGGAGGCCTGTATCTCCGGCCCCCGAGGGAGCTTAGGTTCAGGGACGGTGGCGTTGGATAGGGGCCGTCGAGCTATTGAAACACCCCGAGTTTGGTGGAGTTTTTCCCCGCCTAGGGTGAGTTATTCCCGGTCAAAGTTTCAACTTTGGAGGCCTGTATCTCTGGCCCCCGAGGACCTCAGGCTCGGGGACGGTGGCGTTGGATAGGGGTCTCCCGGCTCTAATTTTACCCCGAGTTTGGTGGAGTTTGTCCCCTTCTAGGGTGAGTTATTCCCGGTCAAAGTTTCAACTTTGGAGGCCTGTATCTCCGGCCCCCGAAGGACCTTAGGTTCAGGGACGGCGGCGTTGGATAGGGGTCTCCCAGCTCTAATTTTACCCCGAGTTAGGTGGAGTTTGTCCCCTTCTAGGGTTAGTTATTCCCGGTCAAAGTTTCAACTTTGGGGGGCTCTATCTCCGGCCCCCGAGGGAGCTTAGGTTCAGGGACGGTGGCGTTGGATAGGGGTCTCCCAGCTCTAATTTTACCCCGAGTTTGGTGGAGTTTGTCCCCGCCTAGGGTGAGTTATTCCCGGTCAAATTTTCAACTTTGGAGGCCCGTATCTCCGGCCCCCGAGGGACCTTAGGTTCAGGGACGGTGGCGTTGGATAGGGGTCTCCCATCTCTAATTTTACCCCGAGTTTGGTGGAGTTTGTCCCCGCCTAGGGTGAGTTATTCCCGGTCAAAGTTTCAACTTTGGAGGCCTGTATCTCCGGCCCCCGAGGGACCTTAGGTTCAGGGACGGTGGCGTTGGATAGGGGTCTCCCATCTCTAATTTTACCCCGAGTTTGGTGGAGTTTGTCCCCTTCTAGGGTGAGTTATTCCCGGTCAAAGTTTCAAATTTGGAGGCCTGTATCTCTGGCCCCCGAGGACCTCAGGCTCGGGGACGGTGGCGTTGGATAGGGGTCTCCCAGCTCTAATTTTACCCCGAGTTTGGTGGAGTTTGTCCCCTTCTAGGGTGAGTTATTCCCGGTCAAAGTTTCAACTTTGGAGGCCTGTATCTCCGGCCCCCGAAGGACCTTAGGTTCAGGGATGGCGGCGTTGGATAGGGCTCTCCCAGCTCTAATTTTACCCCGAGTTTGGTGGAGTTTGTCCCCTTCTAGGGTGAGTTATTCCCGGTCAAAGTTTCAACTTTGGAGGCCTGTATCTCCGGCCCCCGAGGGACCTTAGGTTCAGGGACGGTGGCGTTGGATAGGAGCCGTCGAGCTGTTAAAACGCCCCGAGTTTGGTGGAGTTTGACCCCGCCTAGGGTGAGTTATTCCCGGTCAAAGTTTCAACTTTGGGGGGCTCTATCTCCGGCCCCCGAGGGACCTCGGGCTCGGGGACGGCGGCGTCGGAGCGGGGAGGACGAGCTCTGTCGCGATCCGTCGTCGTCTCATTTTCGGGCTCGGGTCGAACTTCCAGGCCCTTCGAGGTAGCTCGTCGTGCCCGGGACGGTGAGCTTTGGGCGGCCAGAAGGAGGTGGCTCGAGAGGGGTGGATGAAATAGGTTTTTCGCTCGTAACTCGGCGAGGCGGGGGTCCTCGGGGCCGAAACTCGGGGTGACGGTAGGGCTCTTCGGGCCCGTCCGAACGCGACCGGCCCCGAGTTCCGGGGCGCTCCGGTTCCGGAGTTACGGGGGTCTTTGTCCGAAACTTTGCGGGGCCGTAGCTCGGCCGCCCTCGGGGCTATCGACGCGGGCCAGGCGGCTTCCGATAGAGGGCGGGCGGGCCTATCGAACGAGCCCCGTTCCGTGGAGTTGGCCCGCGCCTAGGGTGAGTTATTCTCGGTCAAAGTTTCAACTTTGGAGGCCTGTATCTCTGGCCCCCGAGGGACCTCAGGCTCGGGGACGGTGGCGTTGGATAGGGGCCTCCCAGCTCTAATTTTACCCCGAGTTTGGTGGAGTTTGTCCCCGCCTAGGGTGAGTTATTCCCGGTCAAAGTTTCAAATTTGGAGGCCTGTATCTCCGGCCCCCGAGGGAGCTTAGGTTCAGGGACGGTGGCGTTGGATAGGGGCCGTCGAGCTGTTAAAACGCCCCGAGTTTGGTGGAGTTTTTCCCCTTCTAGGGTGAGTTATTCCCGGTCAAAGTTTCAAATTTGGAGGCCCGTATCTCCGGCCCCCGAGGGAGCTTAGGTTCAGGGACGGTGGCGTTGGATAGGGGCTGTCGAGCTGTTAAAACGCCCCGAGTTTGGTGGAGTTTTTCCCCGCCTAGGGTGAGTTATTCCCGGTCAAAGTTTCAACTTTGGGGGGCTCTATCTCCGGCCCCCGAGGGACCTCGGGCTCGGGGACGGTGGCGTCGGATAGGGGCCGTCGAGCTGTTAAAACGCCCCGAGTTTGGTGTAGTTCCTCCCCGCCTAGGGTGAGTTATTCCCGGTCAAAGTTTCAACTTTGGGGGGCTCTATCTCCGGCCCCCGAGGGACCTCGGGCTCGGGGACGGTGGCGTCGGATAGGGGCCGTCGAGCTGTTAAAACGCCCCGAGTTTGGTGTAGTTCCTCCCCGCCTAGGGTGAGTTATTCCCGGTCAAAGTTTCAACTTTGGGGGGCTCTCTCTCCGGCCCCCGAGGGACCTCGGGCTCGGGGACGGCGGCGTTGGATAGGGGCCGTCGAGCTGTTAAAACGCCCCGAGTTTGGTGTAGATCGTCCACGCCTAGGGTGAGTTATTCCCGGTCAAAGTTTCAACTTTGGGGGGCTCTATCTCCGGCCCCCGAGGGACCTCGGGCTCGGGGACGGTGGCGTCGGAGCGGGGAGGACGAGCTCTGTCGCGATCCGTCGTCGTCTCATTTTTGGGCTCGGGTCGAACTTCCAGGCCCTTCGAGGTACCTCGTCATGCCCAGGAGAGAGCACCTCTCGGGCTTGCCTCGAAGGTCGTGGACCCTGGAGGAATTTCCGCTCAGAAAAATGACTAAGTCGATAATGGGGGCTTGGGCCAGACTTCCACCCTCTCAGAGGTACCGCGGCAGGCCGACGAAGGTGCCTCTTCCTCGGGCATTTCCGGATTCGACCGCGACCTGGAGGTCCGTTCGTTAGAGGGTTTGATTTTCGCAGGCGATTTCGATTTTGGCGACGCGTAAAAAAGTGACCTTGGGGGCTTTTTCGAGCGATGCCGTGCCCATGGGGGGGTCGCCCCGGGGGGGCCTAACGGACCCCCAAGCCCCTCGCTCCGTAACGATGAAAGCTAAGCTCCAGGGGCTTTTTCGAGCGATGCCATGCCCAGGTAAGGGTGACCCTGGCGGGGTCTGAGGCACCCCCGCGCCCCCCCCTCTATAACGATGAAAGCTAAGCTCCAGGGGCTTTTTCGAGCGATGCCGTGCCCAGGGAAGGGTGACCCTGGCGGGGTACGACGTACCCCCACGCCCCTCACTCCAGGAATTGACGGTTCTCTATAACGATGAACGCTAAGCTCCAGGGGCTTTTTCGAGCGATGCCGTGCCCAGGGAAGGGTGACCCTGGGGGGGTCCGACGTGCCCCCACGCCCCTCACTCTATAACGATGAAAGCTAAGCTCCAGGGGCTTTTTCGAGCGATGCCGTGCCCAGGGAAGGGTGACCCTGGCGGGGTCTAACGTACCCCCACGCCCCTCACTCCAGGAATTGACGGTTCTCTATAACGATGAAAGCTAAGCTCCGGGGGCTTTTTCGAGCGATGCCGTGCCCAGGGAAGGGTGACCCTGGGGGGGTCCGACGTACCCCCACGCCCCTCACTCTAAAACGATGAAAGCTAAGCTCCAGGGGCTTTTTCGAGCGATGCCGTGCCCAGGGAAGGGTGACCCTGGCGGGGTCTAACGTACCCCCACGCCCCTCACTCCAGGCATTGACGGTTCTCTATAACGATGAAAGCTAAGCTCCAGGGGCTTTTTCGAGCGACGCCGTGCCCAGGGAAGGGTGACCCTGGCGGGGTCTAACGTACCCCCACGCCCCTCACTCCGTAACGATGAAAGCTAAGCTCCAGGGGCTTTTTCGAGCGATGCCGTGCCCAGGGAAGGGTGACCCTGGCGGGGTCTAACGTACCCCCACGCCCCTCACTCCAGGCATTGACGGTTCTCTATAACGATGAAAGCTAAGCTCCAGGGGCTTTTTCGAGCGATGCCGTGCCCAGGGAAGGGTGACCCTGGCGGGGTCTAACGTACCCCCACGCCCCTCACTCCAGGCATTGACGGTTCTCTATAACGATGAAAGCTAAGCTCCAGGGGCTTTTTCGAGCGATGCCGTGCCCAGGGAAGGGTGACCCTGGCGGGGTCTAACGTACCCCCACGCCCCTCACTCCAGGCATTGACGGTTCTCTATAACGATGAAAGCTAAGCTCCAGGGGCTTTTTCGAGCGATGCCGTGCCCAGGGAAGGGTGACCCTGGCGGGGTCTAACGTACCCCCACGCCCCTCACTCCAGGCATTGACGGTTCTCTATAACGATGAAAGCTAAGCTCCAGGGGCTTTTTCGAGCGACGCCGTGCCCAGGGAAGGGTGACCCTGGCGGGGTCTAACGTACCCCCACGCCCCTCACTCCAGGCATTGACGGTTCAATATAACGATGAAAGCTAAGCTCCAGGGGCTTTTTCGAGCGACGCCGTGCCCAGGGAAGGGTGACCCTGGCGGGGTCTAACGTACCCCCACGCCCCTCACTCCGTAACGATGAAAGCTAAGCTCCAGGGGCTTTTTCGAGCGACGCCGTGCCCAGGGAAGGGTGACCCTGGCGGGGTCTAACGTACCCCCACGCCCCTCACTCCAGGAATTGACGGTTCTCTATAACGATGAAAGCTAAGCTCCAGGGGCTTTTTCGAGCGATGCCGTGCCCAGGGAAGGGTGACCCTGGGGGGGTCTGACGTACCCCCACGCCCCTCACTCTAAAACGATGAAAGCTAAGCTCCAGGGGCTTTTTCGAGCGATGCCGTGCCCAGGGAAGGGTGACCCTGGCGGGGTCTAACGTACCCCCACGCCCCTCACTCCAGGAATTGACGGTTCTCTATAACGATGAACGCTAAGCTCCAGGGGCTTTTTCGAGCGACGGTATGCCCACAGAGGCATCTCCTGGTTGGGGTCGGCACTTCCCCAACGCCCCTCGGTCCGGTTGCGGTTGACGAGCTCCAGGGGCTTTATCGAGCGACGGTATGCCCAGAGAGGCATCTCCTGGTTGGGGTCGGCACGTCCCCGACGCCCCTCGGTCCGTTCTGGGATGACCAGTGGCGAAGGCGGCTCCAGGGCCTCCGCCGCCCGGGCCGCGTCCGACGAGGGCTCGCCCCTCTCGGCCCGGCCTCGCGGTGCGTGGACCCTGGAGGAATTCGGGCTCGAAAAAATGACTAAGTCGCAAATGGGGGCTTGGGCCGTACTTCCACCCTCTCAGAGGTACCGAGGCAGGCCGACGAAGGTGCCTCGTCCCGGGCAGGATCCGGATTCGACCGCGACCCTGGAGGTCCGTTCGTTAGAGGGTTTCATTTCCGAAGGCGATTTCGATTTTGAAAACGCGTAAATTTGTGGACTTAGGTTTTGAACGCTTCGAAAAGCAAAGCTCCAGGGGCATTATCGAGCGATGCCAGGCCCAGGGAAGGATCACCCTGGCGGGGTAGAACGCCCCTCGCTCTATAACGACGAAAGCAAAGCTCCAGGGGCTTTATCGAGCGAAGGCATGCCCAGAGAGGCATCTCCTGGTTGGGGTCGGCACTTCCCCAACGCCCCTCGGTCCGGTTGCGGTTGACGAGCTCCAGGGGCTTTAACGAGCGAAGGTATGCCCAGAGAGGCATCTCCTCGTCGGGGTTGGCAGGTCCCCGACGCCCCTCGGTCCGGTTGCGGTTGACGAGCTCCAGGGGCTTTAACGAGCGAAGGTATGCCCAGAGAGGCATCTCCTGGTTGGGGTCGGCACTTCCCCAGCGCCCCTCGGTCCTGTTGCGGTTGACGAGCTCCAGGGGCGTTTTCGAGAGATGGAATGCCCAGAGAGGCATCTCCTGGTTGGGGTCGGCACTTCCCCAACGCCCCTCGGTCCGGTTGCGGTTGACGAGCTCCAGGGGCTTTATCGAGCGAAGGTATGCCCAGAGAGGCATCTCCTCGTCGGGGTCGGCAGGTCCCCGACGCCCCTCGGTCCGTTCTGGGATGACCAGTGGCGAAGGCGGCTCCAGGGCCTCCGCCGCCCGGGCCGCGTCCGACGAGGGCTCGCCCCTCTCGGCCCGGCCTCGCGGTGCGTGGACCCTGGAGGAATTTCCGCTCAGAAAAATGACTAAGTCGATAATGGGGGCTTGGGCCAGACTTCCACCCTCTCCGAGGTACCGAGGCAGGCCGACGAAGGTGCCTCGTCCCGGGCACGTTCCGGATTCGACCGCGACCCTGGAGGTCCGTTCGTTAGAGGGTTTCATTTCCGAAGGCGATTTCGATTTTGGCGACGCGTAAATTTGTGGACTTAGGTTTTGAACGCTTCGAAAAGCAAAGCTCCAGGGGCATTATCGAGCGATGCCAGGCCCAGGGAAGGATCACCCTGGCGGGGTAGAACGCCCCTCGCTCTATAACGACGAAAGCAAAGCTCCAGGGGCGTTTTCGAGAGATGGAATGCCCAGAGAGGCATCTCCTGGTTGGGGTCGGCACTTCCCCAACGCCCCTCGGTCCGGTTGCGGTTGACGAGCTCCAGGGGCTTTATCGAGCGAAGGTATGCCCAGAGAGGCATCTCCTCGTCGGGGTCGGCAGGTCCCCGACGCCCCTCGGTCCGTTCTGGGATGACCAGTGGCGAAGGCGGCTCCAGGGCCTCCGCCGCCCGGGCCGCGTCCGACGAGGGCTCGCCCCTCTCGGCCCGGCCTCGCGGTGCGTGGACCCTGGAGGAATTCGGGCTCGAAAAAATGACTAAGTCGCAAATGGGGGCTTGGGCCGTACTTCCACCCTCTCAGAGGTACCGAGGCAGGCCGACGAAGGTGCCTCGTCCCGGGCAGGATCCGGATTCGACCGCGACCATGGAGGTCGGTCCGTTAGGGGAAGGCGTTCGTACGTGCCATCTGGGCTGCAGGAAGGGGTCACCGAAGGCGTTCTGGGGTGACCAGTGGCGAAGGCGGCTCCAGGGCCTCCGCCGCCCGAACCGCGTCCGACGAGGGCTCGCCCCTCTCGGACGGGCCTCTCGGGGCGTGGACCCTGGAGGAATTCGGGCTCGAAAAAACGACTAAGTCGCAAATGGGGGCTTGGGCCATACTTCCACCCTCTCCGAGGTACCGCGGCAGGCCGACGAAGGTGCCTCTTCCTCGGGCGTTTCCGGATTCGACCGCGACCCTGGAGGTCCGTTCGTTAGAGGGTTTGATTTCCGAAGGCGATTTCGATTTTGGCGACGCGTACTTTTGTGGACTTAGGTTTTGAACGCTTCAAAAAACGAAGCTCCAGGGGCGGCGTAGAGGGACGCCTGGCCCACGTACCCGCACCCACGGCGGGGAAACGGCAACCGAGCCCACGCGTGGTCGCCAGGGAAGGCGAGGAGCGGCGGCGTCCGGGTGACCAGTGGCGAAGGCGGCTCCAGGGCCTCCGCCGTCCGGACCGCGTCCGACGAGGGCTCGCCCCTCTCGGACGGGCCTCTCGGGGCGTGGACCCTGGAGGAATTCGGGCAAAAAAAAACGACTAAGTCGCAAATGGGGGCTTGGGCCATACTTCCACCCTCTCCGAGGTACCGCGGCAGGCCGACGAAGGTGCCTCTTCCTCGGGCATTTCCGGATTCGACCGCGACCCTGGAGGTCCGTTCGTTAGAGGGTCTGATTTCCGAAGGCGATTTCGATTTTGGCGACGCGTAATTTTGTGGACTTAGGTTTTGAACGCTTCAAAAACGAAGCTCCAGGGGCGGCGTAGAGGGACGCCTGGCCCACGTGCCCGCACCCCCGGCGGGTTCAGAACAAGAACGCGTCGAACACGGACCAGAGACTCGGGGGGGGCGCGATCGCGTCCCTCCCGTCCGCCCCCGAGAGGGGTGCCGGGCGAACCTTTTCCCGCCGATCGACCGGAACGCGAAGCGCGCCCGAGGTAGGGCCCCACCCGGCCGAGCGAAGGTCTTGGAGCGCGGCAGACCTCGCCGGCCGCTTTGGGTCGGGTGCTCCTAGGGGCGACGAAGGTGGGCTTTCGGTACGGTGACCCGAGGGCTAAAGCTCACCTTGCCCGTCTCGAATGCGCACGAGAATACCCCCTTCGGGGGGCGCCCGCCTTACTTGGGAGACTCAGACGGCCGGTCTATCTTCGAAGGTCCGCCACCGGCGGACGGAGAGGGGCCTGCGGCGAAGGAAGGTTCAGGTTCAGGTTCAGGTTGAGGGTCAGGTGTCCGCCCTCGGCGCTACGGGCGCCAGCCGCACTCCTCCCGTCCCCGCGAAACGCACTTTTCCTCTTTACGGCTGCGATCCAGCGGCCACCCCACCCAGAGTCGCGGTACATAAGTCAGCCTGACGGCGGAGAGAGGCTGCCGCAGCGTCGCCCTATGAGCGGCCGCACCGGCGAGGGCTCGACCGGGAACGGAGGACGCCATGCCTCCTTCCTCCGGGCGCCCCTCGGGCGGAGCGAGACCCGCGTGTAGGACTCCAGCGCGCTGCGGTCGTCGTCCCCTCCCCTTCACGGAGGGCCTATTACCCGGTGGTTCCTGCCAGTAACGCACGCTCGTGTCCGAGGTTAACGGTACGTACGTCAGCCTGACGGCGGAGAGAGGCCGCCGCAGCGTCGCCCTATGAGCGGCCGCACCGGCGAGGGGCGCGTCCCCTCGCGGAGCGAGACCCGTGTGTAGGACTCGAGCGCGCTGCGGTCGTCCCCCGCTCCCCTTCACGGAGGGCCTATTTACCCGGTGGTTCCTGCCCAGGAACGCACGCTCGTCTCAAAGATTAAGCCGTGTAGGGTGTATGAATACACACGGCCGGTACGGTGAAACTGCGAACGAAAGAACGGCAAGGGCGAAGGCAGATCGCCCTGGCGGGGCCTAACACACCCCCGCGCCCCTCACTCTGTAACGATGAGAGCTAAGCTCCAGGGGCTTTATCGAGCGACGGAATGCCCAGAGAGGCATCTCCTCGTCGGGGTTGGCTGGTCCCCGACGCCCCTCGGTCCGGTTGCGGTTGACGAGCTAAAAGGGGCTTTATCGAGCGATGATTTATGCCCAGATCGCTCTGGCGGGGCCTAACGCACCCCCGCGCCCCTCACTCTGTAACGATGAAAGCTAAGCTCCAGGGGCTTTTTCGAGCGACGGAATGCCCAGAGAGGCATCTCCTCGTCGGGGTTGGCTGGTCCCCGACGCCCCTCGGTCCGGTTGCGGTTGACGAGCTAAAAGGGGCTTTATCGAGCGATGATTTATGCCCAGATCGCTCTGGCGGGGCCTAACACACCCCCGCGCCCCTCACTCTGTAACGATGAAAGCTAAGCTCCAGGGGCTTTTTCGAGCGACGGAATGCCCAGAGAGGCATCTCCTCGTCGGGGTTGGCAGGTCCCCGACGCCCCTCGGTCCGGTTGCGGTTGACGAGCTAAAAGGGGCTTTATCGAGCGATGATTTATGCCCAGATCGCTCTGGCGGGGCCTAACACACCCCCGCGCCCCTCACTCTGTAACGATGAAATGCTAAGCTCCAGGGGCTTTTTCGAGCGACGGAATGCCCAGAGAGGCATCTCCTCGTCGGGGTTGGCAGGCCCCCGACGCCCCTCGCTCCAGACGGAGCGCCTCGGCGGGGTGGGCAGGACCCCGAATCGGTTCTAGGTAACGTTTTGCGCCGAGCTCCGGGGGAGTACCGGTGGAGGTCTGATCAGCCTACCGCCGGTGCTCCTTCGGACACCGCCCGGCCTCGGGGTGACCAGTGGCCCTGGAGGAATTTCGGCTCGAAAAAACGACTAAGTCGACAACGGGGGCTCGGGCCGTACTTCCACCCTCTCAGAGGTACCGCGGCAGGCCGACGAAGGCGCCTCTTCCCCGGGCAGGTTCCGGATTCGACCGCGACCCTGGAGGTGGGTCCGTTAGGGCAAGGAAATTTTGTGGACTTAGGTTTTGAACGCTTCGAAAAGCAAAGCTCCAGGGGCTTTATGGAGCGATGCCAGGCCCAGGGAAGGATCACCCTGGCGGGGTAGAACGCCCCTCGCTCTATAACGACGAAAGCAAAGCTCCAGGGGCTTTATCGAGCGAAGGTATGCCCAGAGAGGCATCTCCTGGTTGGGGTCGGCACTTCCCCAACGCCCCTCGGTCCGGTTGCGGTTGACGAGCTCCAGGGGCTTTATCGAGCGAAGGTATGCCCAGAGAGGCATCTCCTGGTTGGGGTCGGCACTTCCCCAACGCCCCTCGGTCCGGTTGCGGTTGACGAGCTCCAGGGGCTTTATCGAGCGAAGGTATGCCCAGAGAGGCATCTCCTGGTTGGGGTCGGCACTTCCCCAACGCCCCTCGGTCCGTTCTGGGGTTACCAGTGGCGAAGGCGGCTCCAGGGCCTCCGCCGCCCGGGTCGCGTCCGACGAGGGCTAGCCCCTCTCGGGCCGGCCCGGCGGTGCGTGGACCCTGGAGGAATTCGGGCTCGAAAAAACGACTAAGTCGCAAATGGGGGCTTGGGCCATACTTCCACCCTCTCCGAGGTACCGCGGCAGGCCGACGAAGGTGCCTCGTCCCGGGCAGGTTCCGGATTCGACCGCGACCCTGGAGGTCCGTTCGTTAGAGGGTTTGATTTCCGAAGGCGATTTCGATTTTGGCGACGCGTAATTTTGTGGACTTAGGTTTTGAACGCTTCGAAAAGCAAAGCTCCAGGGGCTTTATCGAGCGATGCCAGGCCCAGGGAAGGATCACCCTGGCGGGGTAGAACGCCCCTCGCTCTATAACGACGAAAGCAAAGCTCCAGGGGCTTTATCGAGCGAAGGTATGCCCAGAGAGGCATCTCCTGGTTGGGGAAAAAAAAACGACTAAGTCGCAAATGGGGGCTTGGGCCATACTTCCACCCTCTCCGAGGTACCGCGGCAGGCCGACGAAGGTGCCTCTTCCTCGGGCATTTCCGGATTCGACCGCGACCCTGGAGGTCCGTTCGTTAGAGGGTCTGTTTTCCGAAGGCGATTTCGATTTTGGCGACGCGTAATTTTGTGGACTTAGGTTTTGAACGCTTCAAAAAAGAAGCTCCAGGGGCGGCGTAGAGGGACGCCTGGCCCACGTACCCGCACCCACGGCGGGGAAACGGCAACCGAGCCCACGCGTGGTCGCCAGGGAAGGCGAGGAGCGGTGGCGTCCGGGTGACCAGTGGCGAAGGCGGCTCCAGGGCCTCCGCCGTCCGGACCGCGTCCGACGAGGGCTCGCCCCTCTCGGACGGGCCTCTCGGGGCGT
>NW_027636817.1:17500-32500 GCF_936440315.1 Barbus barbus | reverse complement strand
TCCGAGGCGGGCAGAGGGGTGCAGGAGAGAGGGTCCCTCTGGCCCAGCGTCTGGTTCCCCGAGGCGGGCAGAGAGGGGTGCCCACGGTGACCCCTCAGGCCGGAATCGTGGTTCCCTAGGGCGGGCAGGCCGGCTCCCCTGGGGACCCTGGAAGTCCGAGGGCGAGGCGGCCAAAACCTAAGTCGATAAGGGGTGACCAGTGGTAAATCTCTCCCAGGGTGACCAGTGGCCCGGTTCTCTGGAGGGCGCGGGTTGGCTAAGTCAGTGACCCGGGCTTAAGTGTGGGATGCCCGGGTTCGCCTGGTGATCGGGTGGGGTCCCTCCTGGAGGTCTGAGGGGGACCTCGGAGGAAAGGCGGCCGTGGAGGTGAGAGGTCAAGGCGGGCAGAGGGGGTGCAGGAGAGAGGGCCCCCTCTGGCCCAGCCTCTGGTTCCCTGAGGCGGGCAGAGGCGGTGCAGGACAGAGGGCCCCTCTGACCGATGGTCTGGTTCCCTGAGGCGGGCAGAGGGGGTGGAGGAGAGAGGGCCCCCTCCGGCCCAGCGTCTGGTTCCCCGAGTCGGGCAGAGGGGGTGCAGCAGAGAGGGCCCCCTCCGGCCCAGCGTCTGGTTCCCTGAGGGCGGTCAGAGGGGGTTTAGGAGAGTCGGCCCCTTCAGGCCGGAGCCGTGGTTCCCCGAGTCGGGCAGAGGGGGTGAGCGAGAGCGAGGAGGAGACGTTGGATTTTGGAGTTGGATTCTGGTGAGTTTCACCACTATTGGTGAAGTCGGAAGGCGAGGGGGTGCAGGAGGCTTGTATCTCCGGCCCCCGAGGGACCTCAGGCTCGGGGACGGCGGCGTCCGATAGGGCTCTCCCAGCTCTAATTTTACCCCGAGTTTGGTGGAGTTTGTCCCCTTCTAGGGTGAGTTATTCCCGGTCAAAGTTTCAACTTTGGAGGCCTGTATCTCCGGCCCCCGAGGGAGCTTAGGTTCAGGGACGGAGGCGTTGGATAGGGGTCTCCCAGCTCTAATTTTACCCCGAGTTTGGTGGAGTTTGTCCCCTTCTAGGGTGAGTTATTCCCGGTCAAAGTTTCAACTTTGGAGGCCTGTATCTCCGGCCCCCGAGGGAGCTTAGGTTCAGGGACGGTGGCGTTGGATAGGGGCCGTCGAGCTATTGAAACACCCCGAGTTTGGTGGAGTTTTTCCCCGCCTAGGGTGAGTTATTCCCGGTCAAAGTTTCAACTTTGGAGGCCTGTATCTCTGGCCCCCGAGGACCTCAGGCTCGGGGACGGTGGCGTTGGATAGGGGTCTCCCGGCTCTAATTTTACCCCGAGTTTGGTGGAGTTTGTCCCCTTCTAGGGTGAGTTATTCCCGGTCAAAGTTTCAACTTTGGAGGCCTGTATCTCCGGCCCCCGAAGGACCTTAGGTTCAGGGACGGCGGCGTTGGATAGGGGTCTCCCAGCTCTAATTTTACCCCGAGTTAGGTGGAGTTTGTCCCCTTCTAGGGTTAGTTATTCCCGGTCAAAGTTTCAACTTTGGGGGGCTCTATCTCCGGCCCCCGAGGGAGCTTAGGTTCAGGGACGGTGGCGTTGGATAGGGGTCTCCCAGCTCTAATTTTACCCCGAGTTTGGTGGAGTTTGTCCCCTTCTAGGGTTAGTTATTCCCGGTCAAAATTTCAACTTTGGGGGGCTCTATCTCCGGCCCCCGAGGGAGCTTAGGTTCAGGGACGGTGGCGTTGGATAGGGGTCTCCCAGCTCTAATTTTACCCCGAGTTTGGTGGAGTTTGTCCCCGCCTAGGGTGAGTTATTCCTGGTCAAAGTTTCAACTTTGGGGGGCTCTATCTCCGGCCCCCGAGGGAGCTTAGGTTCAGGGACGGTGGCGTTGGATAGGGGTCTCCCAGCTCTAATTTTACCCCGAGTTTGGTGGAGTTTGTCCCCTTCTAGGGTGAGTTATTCCCGGTCAAAGTTTCAAATTTGGAGGCCTGTATCTCCGGCCCCCGAAGGACCTTAGGTTCAGGGACGGCGGCGTTGGATAGGGGTCTCCCAGCTCTAATTTTACCCCGAGTTTGGTGGAGTTTGTCCCCTTCTAGGGTGAGTTATTCCCGGTCAAAGTTTCAACTTTGGAGGCCTGTATCTCTGGCCCCCGAGGACCTCAGGCTCGGGGACGGTGGCGTTGGATAGGGGTCTCCCAGCTCTAATTTTACCCCGAGTTTGGTGGAGTTTGTCCCCTTCTAGGGTGAGTTATTCCCGGTCAAAGTTTCAACTTTGGAGGCCTGTATCTCTGGCCCCCGAGGACCTCAGGCTCGGGGACGGTGGCGTTGGATAGGGGTCTCCCAGCTCTAATTTTACCCCGAGTTTGGTGGAGTTTGTCCCCGCCTAGGGTGAGTTATTCCCGGTCAAATTTTCAACTTTGGAGGCCTGTATCTCCGGCCCCCGAGGGACCTTAGGTTCAGGGACGGTGGCGTTGGATAGGGGTCTCCCATCTCTAATTTTACCCCGAGTTTGGTGGAGTTTGTCCCCGCCTAGGGTGAGTTATTCCCGGTCAAAGTTTCAACTTTGGAGGCCTGTATCTCTGGCCCCCGAGGACCTCAGGCTCGGGGACGGTGGCGTTGGATAGGGGTCTCCCAGCTCTAATTTTACCCCGAGTTTGGTGGAGTTTGTCCCCGCCTAGGGTGAGTTATTCCCGGTCAAAGTTTCAACTTTGGAGGCCTGTATCTCTGGCCCCCGAGGACCTCAGGCTCGGGGACGGTGGCGTTGGATAGGGGTCTCCCTGCTCTAATTTTACCCCGAGTTTGGTGGAGTTTGTCCCCGCCTAGGGTGAGTTATTCCCGGTCAAATTTTCAACTTTGGAGTCCTGTATCTCCGGCCCCCGAGGGACCTTAGGTTCAGGGACGGTGGCGTTGGATAGGGGTCTCCCATCTCTAATTTTACCCCGAGTTTGGTGGAGTTTGTCCCCTTCTAGGGTGAGTTATTCCCGGTCAAAGTTTCAACTTTGGAGGCCTGTATCTCCGGCCCCCGAAGGACCTTAGGTTCGGGGATGGCGGCGATGGATAGGGCTCTCCCAGCTCTAATTTTACCCCGAGTTTGGTGGAGTTTGTCCCCTTCTAGGGTGAGTTATTCCCGGTCAAAGTTTCAACTTTGGAGGCCTGTATCTCCGGCCCCCGAGGGACCTTAGGTTCAGGGACGGTGGCGTTGGATAGGAGCCGTCGAGCTGTTAAAACGCCCCGAGTTTGGTGGAGTTTGACCCCGCCTAGGGTGAGTTATTCCCGGTCAAAGTTTCAACTTTGGGGGGCTCTATCTCCGGCCCCCGAGGGACCTCGGGCTCGGGGACGGCGGCGTCGGAGCGGGGAGGACGAGCTCTGTCGCGATCCGTCGTCGTCTCATTTTCGGGCTCGGGTCGAACTTCCAGGCCCTTCGAGGTAGCTCGTCGTGCCCGGGACGGTGAGCTTTGGGCGGCCAGAAGGAGGTGGCTCGAGAGGGGTGGATGAAATAGGTTTTTCGCTCGTAACTCGGCGAGGCGGGGGTCCTCGGGGCCGAAACTCGGGGTGACGGTAGGGCTCTTCGGGCCCGTCCGAACGCGACCGGCCCCGAGTTCCGGGGCGCTCCGGTTCCGGAGTTACGGGGGTCTTTGTCCGAAACTTTGCGGGGCCGTAGCTCGGCCGCCCTCGGGGCTATCGACGCGGGCCAGGCGGCTTCCGATAGAGGGCGGGCGGGCCTATCGAACGAGCCCCGTCCCGTGGAGTTGGCCCGCGAGTAGGGTGAGTTATTCTCGGTCAAAGTTTCAACTTTGGAGGCCTGTATCTCTGGCCCCCGAGGGACCTCAGGCTCGGGGACGGTGGCGTTGGATAGGGGCCTCCCAGCTCTAATTTTACCCCGAGTTTGGTGGAGTTTGTCCCCGCCTAGGGTGAGTTATTCCCGGTCAAAGTTTCAACTTTGGAGGCCTGTATCTCCGGCCCCCGAGGGAGCTTAGGTTCAGGGACGGTGGCGTTGGATAGGGGTCGCCCAGCTCTAATTTTACCCCGAGTTTGGTGGAGTTTGTCCCCTTCTAGGGTGAGTTATTCCCGGTCAAATGTTCAAATTTGGAGGCCCGTATCTCCGGCCCCCGAGGGAGCTTAGGTTCAGGGACGGTGGCGTTGGATAGGGGCCGTCGAGCTGTTAAAACGCCCCGAGTTTGGTGGAGTTTTTCCCCGCCTAGGGTGAGTTATTCCCGGTCAAAGTTTCAACTTTGGGGGGCTCTATCTCCGGCCCCCGAGGGACCTCGGGCTCGGGGATGGTGGCGTCGGATAGGGGCCGTCGAGCTGTTAAAACGCCCCGAGTTTGGTGGAGTTTTTCCCCTCCTAGGGTGAGTTATTCCCGGTCAAAGTTTCAACTTTGGGGGGCTCTATCTCCGGCCCCCGAGGGACCTCGGGCTCGGGGACGGTGGCGTCGGATAGGGGCCGTCGAGCTGTTAAAACGCCCCGAGTTTGGTGTAGTTCCTCCCCGCCTAGGGTGAGTTATTCCCGGTCAAAGTTTCAACTTTGGGGGGCTCTATCTCCGGCCCCCGAGGGAACTCGGGCTCGGGGACGGTGGCGTCGGATAGGGGCCGTCGAGCTGTTAAAACGCCCCGAGTTTGGTGTAGTTCCTCCCCGCCTAGGGTGAGTTATTCCCGGTCAAAGTTTCAACTTTGGGGGGCTCTATCTCCGGCCCCCGAGGGACCTCGGGCTCGGGGACGGTGGCGTCGGAGCGGGGAGGACGAGCTCTGTCGCGATCCGTCGTCGTCTCATTTTTGGGCTCGGGTCGAACTTCCAGGCCCTTCGAGGTACCTCGTCATGCCCAGGAGAGAGCACCTCTCGGGCTTGCCTCGAAGGTCGTGGACCCTGGAGGAATTTCCGCTCAGAAAAATGACTAAGTCGATAATGGGGGCTTGGGCCAGACTTCCACCCTCTCAGAGGTACCGCGGCAGGCCGACGAAGGTGCCTCTTCCTCGGGCATTTCCGGATTCGACCGCGACCTGGAGGTCCGTTCGTTAGAGGGTTTGATTTTCGCAGGCGATTTCGATTTTGGCGACGCGTAAAAAAGTGACCTTGGGGGCTTTTTCGAGCGATGCCGTGCCCATGGGGGGGTCGCCCCGGGGGGGCCTAACGGACCCCCAAGCCCCTCGCTCCGTAACGATGAAAGCTAAGCTCCAGGGGCTTTTTCGAGCGATGCCATGCCCAGGTAAGGGTGACCCTGGCGGGGTCTGACGCACCCCCGCGCCCCCCCCTCTATAACGATGAAAGCTAAGCTCCAGGGGCTTTTTCGAGCGATGCCGTGCCCAGGGAAGGGTGACCCTGGCGGGGTCTGACGTACCCCCACGCCCCTCACTCCAGGAATTGACGGTTCTCTATAACGATGAACGCTAAGCTCCAGGGGCTTTTTCGAGCGATGCCGTGCCCAGGGAAGGGTGACCCTGGGGGGGTCCGACGTGCCCCCACGCCCCTCACTCTATAACGATGAAAGCTAAGCTCCAGGGGCTTTTTCGAGCGATGCCGTGCCCAGGGAAGGGTGACCCTGGCGGGGTCTAACGTACCCCCACGCCCCTCACTCCAGGAATTGACGGTTCTCTATAACGATGAAAGCTAAGCTCCAGGGGCTTTTTCGAGCGATGCCGTGCCCAGGGAAGGGTGACCCTGGGGGGGTCCGACGTACCCCCACGCCCCTCACTCTAAAACGATGAAAGCTAAGCTCCAGGGGCTTTTTCGAGCGATGCCGTGCCCAGGGAAGGGTGACCCTGGCGGGGTCTAACGTACCCCCACGCCCCTCGCTCCAGGCATTGACGGTTCTCTATAACGATGAAAGCTAAGCTCCAGGGGCTTTTTCGAGCGACGCCGTGCCCAGGGAAGGGTGACCCTGGCGGGGTCTAACGTACCCCCACGCCCCTCACTCCGTAACGATGAAAGCTAAGCTCCAGGGGCTTTTTCGAGCGATGCCGTGCCCAGGGAAGGGTGACCCTGGCGGGGTCTAACGTACCCCCACGCCCCTCACTCCAGGCATTGACGGTTCTCTATAACGATGAAAGCTAAGCTCCAGGGGCTTTTTCGAGCGATGCCGTGCCCAGGGAAGGGTGACCCTGGCGGGGTCTAACGTACCCCCACGCCCCTCACTCCAGGCATTGACGGTTCTCTATAACGATGAAAGCTAAGCTCCAGGGGCTTTTTCGAGCGATGCCGTGCCCAGGGAAGGGTGACCCTGGCGGGGTCTAACGTACCCCCACGCCCCTCACTCCAGGCATTGACGGTTCTCTATAACGATGAAAGCTAAGCTCCAGGGGCTTTTTCGAGCGATGCCGTGCCCAGGGAAGGGTGACCCTGGCGGGGTCTAACGTACCCCCACGCCCCTCACTCCAGGCATTGACGGTTCTCTATAACGATGAAAGCTAAGCTCCAGGGGCTTTTTCGAGCGATGCCGTGCCCAGGGAAGGGTGACCCTGGCGGGGTCTAACGTACCCCCACGCCCCTCACTCCAGGCATTGACGGTTCTCTATAACGATGAAAGCTAAGCTCCAGGGGCTTTTTCGAGCGACGCCGTGCCCAGGGAAGGGTGACCCTGGCGGGGTCTAACGTACCCCCACGCCCCTCACTCCAGGCATTGACGGTTCAATATAACGATGAAAGCTAAGCTCCAGGGGCTTTTTCGAGCGACGCCGTGCCCAGGGAAGGGTGACCCTGGCGGGGTCTAACGTACCCCCACGCCCCTCACTCCGTAACGATGAAAGCTAAGCTCCAGGGGCTTTTTCGAGCGACGCCGTGCCCAGGGAAGGGTGACCCTGGCGGGGTCTAACGTACCCCCACGCCCCTCACTCCAGGAATTGACGGTTCTCTATAACGATGAAAGCTAAGCTCCAGGGGCTTTTTCGAGCGATGCCGTGCCCAGGGAAGGGTGACCCTGGGGGGGTCTGACGTACCCCCACGCCCCTCACTCTAAAACGATGAAAGCTAAGCTCCAGGGGCTTTTTCGAGCGATGCCGTGCCCAGGGAAGGGTGACCCTGGCGGGGTCTAACGTACCCCCACGCCCCTCACTCCAGGAATTGACGGTTCTCTATAACGATGAACGCTAAGCTCCAGGGGCTTTTTCGAGCGACGGTATGCCCACAGAGGCATCTCCTGGTTGGGGTCGGCACTTCCCCAACGCCCCTCGGTCCGGTTGCGGTTGACGAGCTCCAGGGGCTTTATCGAGCGACGGTATGCCCAGAGAGGCATCTCCTGGTTGGGGTCGGCACGTCCCCGACGCCCCTCGGTCCGTTCTGGGATGACCAGTGGCGAAGGCGGCTCCAGGGCCTCCGCCGCCCGGGCCGCGTCCGACGAGGGCTCGCCCCTCTCGGCCCGGCCTCGCGGTGCGTGGACCCTGGAGGAATTCGGGCTCGAAAAAATGACTAAGTCGCAAATGGGGGCTTGGGCCGTACTTCCACCCTCTCAGAGGTACCGAGGCAGGCCGACGAAGGTGCCTCGTCCCGGGCAGGATCCGGATTCGACCGCGACCCTGGAGGTCCGTTCGTTAGAGGGTTTCATTTCCGAAGGCGATTTCGATTTTGAAAACGCGTAAATTTGTGGACTTAGGTTTTGAACGCTTCGAAAAGCAAAGCTCCAGGGGCATTATCGAGCGATGCCAGGCCCAGGGAAGGATCACCCTGGCGGGGTAGAACGCCCCTCGCTCTATAACGACGAAAGCAAAGCTCCAGGGGCTTTATCGAGCGAAGGCATGCCCAGAGAGGCATCTCCTGGTTGGGGTCGGCACTTCCCCAACGCCCCTCGGTCCGGTTGCGGTTGACGAGCTCCAGGGGCTTTAACGAGCGAAGGTATGCCCAGAGAGGCATCTCCTCGTCGGGGTTGGCAGGTCCCCGACGCCCCTCGGTCCGGTTGCGGTTGACGAGCTCCAGGGGCTTTAACGAGCGAAGGTATGCCCAGAGAGGCATCTCCTGGTTGGGGTCGGCACTTCCCCAGCGCCCCTCGGTCCTGTTGCGGTTGACGAGCTCCAGGGGCGTTTTCGAGAGATGGAATGCCCAGAGAGGCATCTCCTGGTTGGGGTCGGCACTTCCCCAACGCCCCTCGGTCCGGTTGCGGTTGACGAGCTCCAGGGGCTTTATCGAGCGAAGGTATGCCCAGAGAGGCATCTCCTCGTCGGGGTCGGCAGGTCCCCGACGCCCCTCGGTCCGTTCTGGGATGACCAGTGGCGAAGGCGGCTCCAGGGCCTCCGCCGCCCGGGCCGCGTCCGACGAGGGCTCGCCCCTCTCGGCCCGGCCTCGCGGTGCGTGGACCCTGGAGGAATTTCCGCTCAGAAAAATGACTAAGTCGATAATGGGGGCTTGGGCCAGACTTCCACCCTCTCCGAGGTACCGAGGCAGGCCGACGAAGGTGCCTCGTCCCGGGCACGTTCCGGATTCGACCGCGACCCTGGAGGTCCGTTCGTTAGAGGGTTTCATTTCCGAAGGCGATTTCGATTTTGGCGACGCGTAAATTTGTGGACTTAGGTTTTGAACGCTTCGAAAAGCAAAGCTCCAGGGGCATTATCGAGCGATGCCAGGCCCAGGGAAGGATCACCCTGGCGGGGTAGAACGCCCCTCGCTCTATAACGACGAAAGCAAAGCTCCAGGGGCGTTTTCGAGAGATGGAATGCCCAGAGAGGCATCTCCTGGTTGGGGTCGGCACTTCCCCAACGCCCCTCGGTCCGGTTGCGGTTGACGAGCTCCAGGGGCTTTATCGAGCGAAGGTATGCCCAGAGAGGCATCTCCTCGTCGGGGTCGGCAGGTCCCCGACGCCCCTCGGTCCGTTCTGGGATGACCAGTGGCGAAGGCGGCTCCAGGGCCTCCGCCGCCCGGGCCGCGTCCGACGAGGGCTCGCCCCTCTCGGCCCGGCCTCGCGGTGCGTGGACCCTGGAGGAATTCGGGCTCGAAAAAATGACTAAGTCGCAAATGGGGGCTTGGGCCGTACTTCCACCCTCTCAGAGGTACCGAGGCAGGCCGACGAAGGTGCCTCGTCCCGGGCAGGATCCGGATTCGACCGCGACCATGGAGGTCGGTCCGTTAGGGGAAGGCGTTCGTACGTGCCATCTGGGCTGCAGGAAGGGGTCACCGAAGGCGTTCTGGGGTGACCAGTGGCGAAGGCGGCTCCAGGGCCTCCGCCGCCCGAACCGCGTCCGACGAGGGCTCGCCCCTCTCGGACGGGCCTCTCGGGGCGTGGACCCTGGAGGAATTCGGGCTCGAAAAAACGACTAAGTCGCAAATGGGGGCTTGGGCCATACTTCCACCCTCTCCGAGGTACCGCGGCAGGCCGACGAAGGTGCCTCTTCCTCGGGCGTTTCCGGATTCGACCGCGACCCTGGAGGTCCGTTCGTTAGAGGGTTTGATTTCCGAAGGCGATTTCGATTTTGGCGACGCGTACTTTTGTGGACTTAGGTTTTGAACGCTTCAAAAAACGAAGCTCCAGGGGCGGCGTAGAGGGACGCCTGGCCCACGTACCCGCACCCACGGCGGGGAAACGGCAACCGAGCCCACGCGTGGTCGCCAGGGAAGGCGAGGAGCGGCGGCGTCCGGGTGACCAGTGGCGAAGGCGGCTCCAGGGCCTCCGCCGTCCGGACCGCGTCCGACGAGGGCTCGCCCCTCTCGGACGGGCCTCTCGGGGCGTGGACCCTGGAGGAATTCGGGCAAAAAAAAACGACTAAGTCGCAAATGGGGGCTTGGGCCATACTTCCACCCTCTCCGAGGTACCGCGGCAGGCCGACGAAGGTGCCTCTTCCTCGGGCATTTCCGGATTCGACCGCGACCCTGGAGGTCCGTTCGTTAGAGGGTCTGATTTCCGAAGGCGATTTCGATTTTGGCGACGCGTAATTTTGTGGACTTAGGTTTTGAACGCTTCAAAAACGAAGCTCCAGGGGCGGCGTAGAGGGACGCCTGGCCCACGTGCCCGCACCCCCGGCGGGTTCAGAACAAGAACGCGTCGAACACGGACCAGAGACTCGGGGGGGGCGCGATCGCGTCCCTCCCGTCCGCCCCCGAGAGGGGTGCCGGGCGAACCTTTTCCCGCCGATCGACCGGAACGCGAAGCGCGCCCGAGGTAGGGCCCCACCCGGCCGAGCGAAGGTCTTGGAGCGCGGCAGACCTCGCCGGCCGCTTTGGGTCGGGTGCTCCTAGGGGCGACGAAGGTGGGCTTTCGGTACGGTGACCCGAGGGCTAAAGCTCACCTTGCCCGTCTCGAATGCGCACGAGAATACCCCCTTCGGGGGGCGCCCGCCTTACTTGGGAGACTCAGACGGCCGGTCTATCTTCGAAGGTCCGCCACCGGCGGACGGAGAGGGGCCTGCGGCGAAGGAAGGTTCAGGTTCAGGTTCAGGTTGAGGGTCAGGTGTCCGCCCTCGGCGCTACGGGCGCCAGCCGCACTCCTCCCGTCCCCGCGAAACGCACTTTTCCTCTTTACGGCTGCGATCCAGCGGCCACCCCACCCAGAGTCGCGGTACATAAGTCAGCCTGACGGCGGAGAGAGGCTGCCGCAGCGTCGCCCTATGAGCGGCCGCACCGGCGAGGGCTCGACCGGGAACGGAGGACGCCATGCCTCCTTCCTCCGGGCGCCCCTCGGGCGGAGCGAGACCCGCGTGTAGGACTCCAGCGCGCTGCGGTCGTCGTCCCCTCCCCTTCACGGAGGGCCTATTACCCGGTGGTTCCTGCCAGTAACGCACGCTCGTGTCCGAGGTTAACGGTACGTACGTCAGCCTGACGGCGGAGAGAGGCCGCCGCAGCGTCGCCCTATGAGCGGCCGCACCGGCGAGGGGCGCGTCCCCTCGCGGAGCGAGACCCGTGTGTAGGACTCGAGCGCGCTGCGGTCGTCCCCCGCTCCCCTTCACGGAGGGCCTATTTACCCGGTGGTTCCTGCCCAGGAACGCACGCTCGTCTCAAAGATTAAGCCGTGTAGGGTGTATGAATACACACGGCCGGTACGGTGAAACTGCGAACGAAAGAACGGCAAGGGCGAAGGCAGATCGCCCTGGCGGGGCCTAACACACCCCCGCGCCCCTCACTCTGTAACGATGAGAGCTAAGCTCCAGGGGCTTTATCGAGCGACGGAATGCCCAGAGAGGCATCTCCTCGTCGGGGTTGGCTGGTCCCCGACGCCCCTCGGTCCGGTTGCGGTTGACGAGCTAAAAGGGGCTTTATCGAGCGATGATTTATGCCCAGATCGCTCTGGCGGGGCCTAACGCACCCCCGCGCCCCTCACTCTGTAACGATGAAAGCTAAGCTCCAGGGGCTTTTTCGAGCGACGGAATGCCCAGAGAGGCATCTCCTCGTCGGGGTTGGCTGGTCCCCGACGCCCCTCGGTCCGGTTGCGGTTGACGAGCTAAAAGGGGCTTTATCGAGCGATGATTTATGCCCAGATCGCTCTGGCGGGGCCTAACACACCCCCGCGCCCCTCACTCTGTAACGATGAAAGCTAAGCTCCAGGGGCTTTTTCGAGCGACGGAATGCCCAGAGAGGCATCTCCTCGTCGGGGTTGGCAGGTCCCCGACGCCCCTCGGTCCGGTTGCGGTTGACGAGCTAAAAGGGGCTTTATCGAGCGATGATTTATGCCCAGATCGCTCTGGCGGGGCCTAACACACCCCCGCGCCCCTCACTCTGTAACGATGAAATGCTAAGCTCCAGGGGCTTTTTCGAGCGACGGAATGCCCAGAGAGGCATCTCCTCGTCGGGGTTGGCAGGCCCCCGACGCCCCTCGCTCCAGACGGAGCGCCTCGGCGGGGTGGGCAGGACCCCGAATCGGTTCTAGGTAACGTTTTGCGCCGAGCTCCGGGGGAGTACCGGTGGAGGTCTGATCAGCCTACCGCCGGTGCTCCTTCGGACACCGCCCGGCCTCGGGGTGACCAGTGGCCCTGGAGGAATTTCGGCTCGAAAAAACGACTAAGTCGACAACGGGGGCTCGGGCCGTACTTCCACCCTCTCAGAGGTACCGCGGCAGGCCGACGAAGGCGCCTCTTCCCCGGGCAGGTTCCGGATTCGACCGCGACCCTGGAGGTGGGTCCGTTAGGGCAAGGAAATTTTGTGGACTTAGGTTTTGAACGCTTCGAAAAGCAAAGCTCCAGGGGCTTTATGGAGCGATGCCAGGCCCAGGGAAGGATCACCCTGGCGGGGTAGAACGCCCCTCGCTCTATAACGACGAAAGCAAAGCTCCAGGGGCTTTATCGAGCGAAGGTATGCCCAGAGAGGCATCTCCTGGTTGGGGTCGGCACTTCCCCAACGCCCCTCGGTCCGGTTGCGGTTGACGAGCTCCAGGGGCTTTATCGAGCGAAGGTATGCCCAGAGAGGCATCTCCTGGTTGGGGTCGGCACTTCCCCAACGCCCCTCGGTCCGGTTGCGGTTGACGAGCTCCAGGGGCTTTATCGAGCGAAGGTATGCCCAGAGAGGCATCTCCTGGTTGGGGTCGGCACTTCCCCAACGCCCCTCGGTCCGTTCTGGGGTTACCAGTGGCGAAGGCGGCTCCAGGGCCTCCGCCGCCCGGGTCGCGTCCGACGAGGGCTAGCCCCTCTCGGGCCGGCCCGGCGGTGCGTGGACCCTGGAGGAATTCGGGCTCGAAAAAACGACTAAGTCGCAAATGGGGGCTTGGGCCATACTTCCACCCTCTCCGAGGTACCGCGGCAGGCCGACGAAGGTGCCTCGTCCCGGGCAGGTTCCGGATTCGACCGCGACCCTGGAGGTCCGTTCGTTAGAGGGTTTGATTTCCGAAGGCGATTTCGATTTTGGCGACGCGTAATTTTGTGGACTTAGGTTTTGAACGCTTCGAAAAGCAAAGCTCCAGGGGCTTTATCGAGCGATGCCAGGCCCAGGGAAGGATCACCCTGGCGGGGTAGAACGCCCCTCGCTCTATAACGACGAAAGCAAAGCTCCAGGGGCTTTATCGAGCGAAGGTATGCCCAGAGAGGCATCTCCTGGTTGGGGTCGGCACTTCCCCAACGCCCCTCGGTCCGGTTGTGGTTGACGAGCTCCAGGGGCTTTATCGAGCGAAGGTATGCCCAGAGAGGCATCTCCTGGTTGGGGTCGGCACTTCCCCAACGCCCCTCGGTCCGATTGCGGTTGACGAGCTCCAGGGGCTTTATCGAGCGAAGGTATGCCCAGAGAGGCATCTCCTGGTTGGGGTCGGCACTTCCCCAACGCCCCTCGGTCCGGTTGTGGTTGACGAGCTCCAGGGGCTTTATCGAGCGAAGGTATGCCCAGAGAGGCATCTCCTGGTTGGGGTCGGCACTTCCCCAACGCCCCTCGGTCCGTTCTGGGGTTACCAGTGGCGAAGGCGGCTCCAGGGCCTCCGCCGCCCGGGTCGCGTCCGACGAGGGCTAGCCCCTCTCGGGCCGGCCCGGCGGTGCGTGGACCCTGGAGGAATTCGGGCTCGAAAAAACGACTAAGTCGCAAATGGGGGCTTGGGCCATACTTCCACCCTCTCCGAGGTACCGCGGCAGGCCGACGAAGGTGCCTCGTCCCGGGCAGGTTCCGGATTCGACCGCGACCCTGGAGGTCCGTTCGTTAGAGGGTCTGTTTTCCGAAGGCGATTTCGATTTTGGCGACGCGTAATTTTGTGGACTTAGGTTTTGAACGCTTCAAAAAAGAAGCTCCAGGGGCGGCGTAGAGGGACGCCTGGCCCACGTACCCGCACCCACGGCGGGGAAACGGCAACCGAGCCCACGCGTGGTCGCCAGGGAAGGCGAGGAGCGGTGGCGTCCGGGTGACCAGTGGCGAAGGCGGCTCCAGGGCCTCCGCCGTCCGGACCGCGTCCGACGAGGGCTCGCCCCTCTCGGACGGGCCTCTCGGGGCGTGGACCCTGGAGGAATTCGGGCAAAAAAAAATGACTAAGTCGCAAATGGGGGCTTGGGCCATACTTCCACCCTCTCCGAGGTACCGCGGCAGGCCGACGAAGGTGCCTCTTCCTCGGGCATTTCCGGATTCGACCGCGACCCTGGAGGTCCGTTCGTTAGAGGGTCTGTTTTCCGAAGGCGATTTCGATTTTGGCGACGCGTAATTTTGTGGACTTAGGTTTTGAACGCTTCAAAAAAGAAGCTCCAGGGGCGGCGTAGAGGGACGCCTGGCCCACGTACCCGCACCCACGGCGGGGAAACGGCAACCGAGCCCACGCGTGGTCGCCAGGGAAGGCGAGGAGCGGTGGCGTCCGGGTGACCAGTGGCGAAGGCGGCTCCAGGGCCTCCGCCGTCCGGACCGCGTCCGACGAGGGCTCGCCCCTCTCGGACGGGCCTCTCGGGGCGTGGACCCTGGAGGAATTCGGGCAAAAAAAAACGACTAAGTCGCAAATGGGGGCTTGGGCCATACTTCCACCCTCTCCGAGGTACCGCGGCAGGCCGACGAAGGTGCCTCTTCCTCGGGCATTTCCGGATTCGACCGCGACCCTGGAGGTCCGTTCGTTAGAGGGTCTGTTTTCCGAAGGCGATTTCGATTTTGGCGACGCGTAATTTTGTGGACTTAGGTTTTGAACGCTTCAAAAAAGAAGCTCCAGGGGCGGCGTAGAGGGACGCCTGGCCCACGTACCCGCACCCACGGCGGGGAAACGGCAACCGAGCCCACGCGTGGTCGCCAGGGAAGGCGAGGAGCGGTGGCGTCCGGGTGACCAGTGGCGAAGGCGGCTCCAGGGCCTCCGCCGTCCGGACCGCGTCCGACGAGGGCTCGCCCCTCTCGGACGGGCCTCTCGGGGCGTGGACCCTGGAGGAATTCGGGCAAAAAAAAATGACTAAGTCGCAAATGGGGGCTTGGGCCATACTTCCACCCTCTCCGAGGTACCGCGGCAGGCCGACGAAGGTGCCTCTTCCTCGGGCATTTCCGGATTCGACCGCGACCCTGGAGGTCCGTTCGTTAGAGGGTCTGTTTTCCGAAGGCGATTTCGATTTTGGCGACGCGTAATTTTGTGGACTTAGGTTTTGAACGCTTCAAAAAAGAAGCTCCAGGGGCGGCGTAGAGGGACGCCTGGCCCACGTACCCGCACCCACGGCGGGGAAACGGCAACCGAGCCCACGCGTGGTCGCCAGGGAAGGCG